>NC_143203.1:21335000-21487000 GCF_051530095.1 Phoenix dactylifera
TCGGTCCCCTTGCACTTCCTGCTCTTTAGAAAGGCTAGGGCACAGAAAGCAGTATCCACATGGAAGGAAGAATAAGACAGTTGTGCACGCAGAGCTGTTCGATATATAGTTTTACCTCACAACAAACATTGTCAAATAACTTTGAGCCATTATTTCAAACGACACTTGTTTGTGGCTCAAATGCAAAAAAAGTAGTTTGCGTATGATGATCATACCAATGACTCTCGGGGAAAAACAGCACAGGTCTTCATTCTGTAATTATTAACTATATAAACTATATCTACAACAAGCTGATGCTGAACCCTGCCCAAAATCGAGTCAGCCACCACCATATAGTCACAGCAGCTGTTGCGTACATGAAGTCGACCTTGTTACTGGATCCTCCAATTCCTTCGAACCTTACTGCTTTGCCTGTATCACAATACCAAAATTTGTTAGTTACCACACTGGCTACCATTAGCACCACGCATGTCTACGACATCTAATAGCAAGCATTATAATTCTGAAGCCTTTTACAAAATTAATGAATCCACAATGTAGAGATATTATACTAAAATATACTTTTGTGCCTGAGATATCACAAGCTACCACTAATACTTGCACAACAAATTATTGGTTCTCCCTGAATTCTTTTAATGTATGTATAATGCCCAACTTGCAATCAACCGTGAAAACCTAGCATATATTGAAATCATGCTAAATTCTTTAGCCCCAGAGAATCACAAGCCATCATCGACAGCTGTTGCTCACAAATCATCGGTTCCTCCTAAATTCTTTAACCAAAGTATAATGTCTGACTTGCATCATGACCATGATTTCCTGCAAGATATGGGACTGGGGAGTGGGCAGGGAAGGAAGAGAAGGGAGAAGACGCGGGGCGCGGCTTTCATCAGAAAGCTCGGTTAAGCACATCATTTGGCTTCTGCAGAAGAATATTTTAAGGTTTGCAGTCAGTAGAGGTCTTGGGGCCAACTCCAAATAGTCAGGGCAAAGTTGGATTGTTGTTGTTATATCAGCAGTGATCCATGGGCTAAATGGCTAAAATGCCTTGTATGTGCCAATTGTCTTTATTATCTGAAAGGGTTAGAAGCAATAAAATTTTCTCAAATACTCCATACTGGAATCAAGATCCTGGACAGCTTACTAGAAAGGAATAGATTAGAAACCAATTGTATGCGCTAATGTCATCATATAACATGTTAATTCCTGAGGTGATGTATCTAACCAGCCATGCTTGCATGCAGCATAAATATTTCACCCTTCATCTGTAAAAAATCTAGCACTCAATTATGATCGATATAATTCTCCACAGGTTGATTTGTTTTCGATATCATAAACTTGTAACAATATTATTAGGAAAAAGAAGTGTTCAACCGCATTCATAATTTTTGCACAAAGACTGATTGCAGCTGGTCACAAGATCAGTCACATGGGGCCTAAATTAATGGCATGTGCTGGGAGACAGAATGTAGTGGCTATTATAAAATATTATTGCATCTAATTCCTGATCCCTAGAAATGTTTCTCAAAGAGTATAATATCCTAGTGTTTTTTTCTTCTTTTGCAATTTCTAGGAATAAGTTTCTTAGAATGCACTCATGAATCTTTAAATGCACTTTTCTGGTTGATTGTTTTATAATATAGATGTCACAGAAAGTAATATTCTGAAAAACAAATTTTCCACAAGAAAAGGTTTATCAATTAATTTTCTGCATTCATTGGTTGCGACTTTCTTCAAAATGAAATCATGAAAACAACAAAACAGTGATAAAGTCCAACTCATTTACTCGATTGTTTTGTACAGACCTGCTTCCAGAACATTTGCCAATCAAACGGACCTACACAACTACACGACATGGATGATATTAACTTGAGGACCAATTGTATTTATTACTACTTCCCATCCGAGCACTAAATTAAGCATGAAACACTAAGGCTTAACTCATTCAGATTTTCATAGATTTGAGCAATCTGTATCTTGGTTCATACCATAATAGTTTGTGAGAAATCAGACGTAGTTCAATTTTCTTTTGAAAAGTGATGCATACAGACAATCATCAAACAAAAATGGACAAAATGCACATTTTGTAGTTTGGACTATTCAACACCATGCACAAGTGTCCAGCTCATGCCATACAAAACATATTTACAATATTTCTGTTCAGGGTTCACTAGTAGTCCAAGCAAGGGCTTTCCTGTCATCTCAAAAAAAAAATAACGCTACCATATCCTATTTTCAATAAATATCAAAAAATAAAAGAATACCTGAGAGTATAAGAAAGTCCCAAGGATGGCGATGGCAGCTCCAAGTGCATTGATGGGTTGGACAGGTGTGTGGAAGATTATGATGGAAGAGACAATGACAGAAATCCGCTTCATGGTGTTACCAATACTAAATGTCAAGGGAGAGATTTCGTCCAAGGACATGTAGGAAACCTGGTTGTACAAGTGGTAGAAGATGCTCTGGGCTGCAACCCACCTGCCATTTGCGGTTTCAAAGCCACCTCATTTTCATCATTAACCAAAACATAATAACGAAAATGTACACCTAATATTTTACTTCCTAATATAGTGGAAGTAAGTTCAAAATTGGCTTCAACGAAGCGTATTCTACACGTCAAGTGCAACGATAACAAAATTTCGCCAATGGAATCAGAAAGTCAAAGAAAGAAAAGCAACTGAAAGTTGGTCAATTCGATACGAACCTTCTAACTAACAAATACATGACAGGTTAGTAAAAGACAGATTGGAAGACTTAGAAATTAAATTAGAAAACCAAAGAATCACAAAAACCTGCCTCATCAAGTGAATAACATGAAACACTTACTGCAAGCACGCAAAATTAAATCTTCCAATTACAATAGATCACTGGGAATTTTTATGACTGCATGACAGTTAACTAATTTTAATCATTTCCCATCTCGACGAAGACAATTTGGAAAATACAAGTCCTTTCAACTTCAGGTAACAATAGCACAGGTACAACAGGTAAATGGTGATAACGGGCACTCTAAATTACTGTCCTGACAACAAAGAAGGATTTGACAAAGAAAGGCCAAGAAACAGGGTTGTGCTTACCAGATGAACTGGGGACCAATTTGTGAAAGTGCCGTCTCCCAGCCAGCAGACCACATCTGGGGGCCTTCGATTGCAACAGCAAAAGGTGTGAGTATGAAGAGCGACAGAATTGATAGGCAAGCATAGTAGTTCATCCCGCTAACCGACTTCCCCGTCATCCCCCTCTTGGAGAAGATGTTCCGGAACACAAATGCCAGGTTGGATATCATCGCACCCATAAAACCTGAAATCACAACAAACATCCACCATGAAATAAACCAAAAAAGATGGTTACTTTGAGAAGTTCCCATAATAGCCCTCAAATTTTGAAGTACTCAAATTGCCCCTAAACTCCACCAATTCAACAGTATTGGTTTGAAAGGTAAGTAACAATGGACCCAGTTTAGCTAAAGTGGTTTGGAAGGCAAGAAAGGAGCTCTGAAAGTGAAAGGGTCATAAAAAGAAAATGGAGAGTGTATCTATACTGATTTGAAAGACAAAATCATCAACTAAACAAATTTTCCAACTTTTCTTCTTTTTTTTCCTGTTCAGAATTTTGACCGGATATAAAAGGTTGAGAACACAAAAAAGACAGAGTTGAAATGTCCAAATCAATTCTTCAATAAACCAAAAAAAAAAAAGTTACAAAGTTATCTAGGTTCCTTTTAGCATCAAATACATAAAATTTATTTTTCAATTGGTTTGCGAGCTTTGATCCATAAAGCCAAAACCATGTATTATTTACATCTAAAGTCGCATCTTAAGATCTGTAAGAACATTGAAACAGCAATTTAAAACAAATAAACACAAACTGCATGAACTTTTCTAAACAAAATTCTTTCAATTCCTCTTCATACCAATCATGTTAAAATTGAGCTCCGTGACCGCGGCAAGAGCACAACCCCCTATAATTGGCACAAGAGACAGATAAACCGGCACCGGAAATGTCTCTCCCAGCAGAAACCTCGACACCAGCACGCTGAACGCTGGCTCCCCGCTCTTAATTATATGAGTAAATGACACCGCCACCTTCGACATGCTCACCGTCGCCGCCACATGCCCGATCGTATGAGCCACTGCCACCTGGTGCAAAGAAAACCAATCTTTAAGAACGCCAATGAGCGGCGATACAAACCCTAAAATCCAACTAAAGATTCGATTTTTATTACCGGGAAGAGGACTTTCCAGAAGTTGAAGTCGGTCTTGGGGGCCTCGGCGATCCTGGTGGCCCAGGAGATCAACATCATGAGGGAGCCGGTGGCGAGGGAGAGGGTGGATGTGAGCCAAGGGTAAGGGAAGGCATTGAGGACCTTCTTGTTATAGATGTTGAACACCACGTTGAGAGCCCACCAGGTGGCGAAGTAGATCCCGATCTTTACCTTCTGGGCGGCGGCGGAGCGAGTCTCCTGATGGGAAATCTCCACGTTCTCCGAACTATCGGCCTCGTAGGCCTCGCGCTTGAACCCGAGTCCGCGGGGCTTCGCGGTGGAGAGGAATCCATCGCGGGAACTGAAGCCAAAGCCCTCCGGAGATGCGAGGTACAGGGGTTTCCGCGAGGAAAGGGAGAAATTAGGGGTTTTGACCGCCAAGATGGATGGAAGGACATCAAGCTTAGGTCTTGGAGCTGCCGATTTGGACCGGACGAGATCGGCGACGCCGAAGGCCGCCGCGGGTTGCGTCAAAGAAGAGATCATGTTTCCAAGCGATCGGTTCGAATGAGGGAGAGATCCAGAACCGAACTTTAGGGTTCCCAGAGGCGGACAACCCGATGGAAGACTTTAAAAAGGCGATTCAATCGAGCTCTCTCCGGGCGATAAGAACAAGAGTAACCTTGGAACACAAAAAGATTCCTCTTTTCCTCGTTCCGGCGCCTAAAACCCTGAGAAAACCCCAGAAAACCCGCGGCTTTCTCTGGTTTTCCCAGCAGAGGCGCCAAGAGAAAAAGATCGAAAATGATCAAGCGATACTCCTCAATCAACCAAGCTCAATAGGGAGAAGAAAAAAACATAGGACGAGGCACCGGGATAGGGGCGACTGTAAACCCAACTCTAGGATTTTATAAAGCCCGAGCCCTAAAAATCTGGGGGCTTGGAGATCTCGATATGGAAGGGGAGGGAGAGACAGAGGTTTCCCGAGTAGAAGGGAAGGTGGGTAGGTGACCGAAAGAGAAAGGGAGGAGAGGGAAAAGTTTCGCACGGAATTTGCCCATTTTATTCCTGGAATACCCCTAGATGGCCTTTGTGGGGAAATTAGGGGCATGAACGACCTGGCGGCCCCTTACCGACCCAGGAGGCCAGCCAGGGAATATCATCAGCATATGCGCATAATAAATTGACTGTGTAATAAAATAAATTAGATTATATTTTATCTTTCTTTATATTTTAATTTTATAATATTTGTTGAAACTATGGAAGGTGCATGCACAGGAATTTTCCATAGCTGACCTTCTCCCAATTAGATGATCCAGTTTTTTTTTTTAATTATAATGACAAGGCCCTTGTTATAATTTAAACTAGAATAATTTGAAGAAAATGTAACTAGCATGTAACGAAAAATGGCATAGAGTTTGTTAATGTACTGGTGCAATTAGAAAATTATCCCGTGGCATAGAAGGGTTTTATCTTTGTTATCGACCGCTGATCTCATAAGAGATAGGACGTAAAAGGAATGATGAAGTTAAAAAGATCAAATTATAATCAGATACATGACCGTTGGATCTATTACCCAAATTTTTTTAACCAAAAATTAAAATAAATTACTATCCATTTTTCCATCATTTTATCTCCATTAGATATGTATATCACAAGCTATTCTAAATATGCTAATCCTAAGCAATTCGGTTTTCCATCTCTATCCTATCTTCTTAGCATCCCTCCTCCTCTTGGTTGGTTCCCATGATAGTTACACCTCCTCCGGCCTCCATCCTTACACGGCTATGCCGGTATATGCCACCGATAACTATGGTGTATTACTATGAATTTCATTCATTGTGCGCTTGTCTCAATGATTGGCCTACAGTAATAGGCCGCGATGATTGGTGGCGCACACCAATGTGGCTATGTATATAGTGCAACCAATAATTCCCTCCCACTTCTCTCATCCTCCTCCTCATTTTTCTCTCCTCTTCCTCCTCCTTTTTTTTTCTTCATTGTCATGGACGTCGTCTTCTTCTCCTCCTCCTTCCTTTTTCTTCTACTTCTTCTTCCTTCTCTTTTTCTTTTTCTTCATTGTTGCCTTCTTATCCCTTCCCTTTGAAAACAACAAAAATGAAAATAAACAAAAAAAAACTCATTTGTTTTTCTTACCATATGCATTGCACATGTAAGATAAAATGATTTTGAGCCTTAGTAAAATAAGAGGTGCAATATTTGTTGGTTATGCATGTAACATAGGAATGGAATGGGCTAAAACATAATAACTCGAGCTCAAAATAGGTTGAACTTGAATTGGCGGCTTAGGCAGTGTGATCCATCTCCATAGTTGAGACTATAAAATCAACCTAACCTGACTATAAGCCATATCTTATTGAACTTGTTGCCAAAAGCAATGTGATCAGTCCGATCTAGCCTAACAAAACTTTTTATCTTAAGAGTGCCATCAACAAGATTGACCAGTGCACCATGTCTCTTTAGAGCTCTGATATTTCAAGCTGCTAGATTCTATCACCAGCATCTACAAGTCAAATAGCCCCGGATTATGTTTTTTGAGTGCAACCCTCCAAGGCTTCAACTTGGTGTGCCACTACATGCTACATGCGTAAATATATCTGTATACATTCTTTTCAAAAGAAGAGATTAGGACCCGTGCAGACGTATGTTTAGTCCCATATCGATAATTCACTGGATAGATCTTTGGTATTTATATAGAATAAAAGAATTTAAAATAATATTTTATGGCTAGCTATGTTGAGTGAGGTCCTGGATTGTTACACTTTATCAACTCAACCAATTGGCGCTTCATACTATCACATGGTTGGTGGAGTTTTATACAAAGATGTTTATGGTTGAGGTTGATGAATTCCATTGGGCGTCTACTTATCAGCCCAACATAATTTGGCCCAACACTGTTCCTCAGACTGTGAGCCCAAAAAATTCACGCGGGATGCAATAAAAACCCAAGATAAGAATTCCGTATTACGAAGGTTTATAAATCTACCCCCATCTTTTGTACTCGCATCATTTTCCTCCGCTCTCACGACTCCGAGCCAACTCCCAAAACGAGAGTAAGCTCAGAGAAGTGGACGATGAAAAACCCTGGAGCTGCAATATCAACCGCGCTGAAGTTCTTGTCCCCAAATGGGACATGCGCCCGTTTCCCCCACACCGAGCGCGCTCGCGTTTTCCCTTCCCCTTCCTCAGTCCCCATGGCCCCTCTCGATCCAAACCCTAGCCCTAGCCCCTGAAGTCCCAATTAAAGGGGGCAAGAAAGCCGAGAGAGCGGGAAGGATTCGGGCTTCGATGGAGGATGAGGGGCTCTCCTCCTCACGGGGGAACCCTAGATTCCCGCAGGGGGACCGCCCCCCGCGGACGGCGCCGGCGGCGGAGCCGCAGCCCGCGACGGGGCGCCTACTCCAGCCGATCCTAGACCGGTTCCGCGCCATGCTCCGGGAGAGGGAGGAGGAGCTGCGGGAGGCGACTGGCGAGGACACACCCCCGCCCCCGACCGCCGGAGAAATCGTCCGGCTCTATGAGGAGCTCCTCTCGGAGCTCACCTTCAACTCGAAGCCCATCATCACCGAGCTCACCATCATCGCCGGTCAGCACCTCCAGTTTGCGGAGGGGATCGCTGACGCCATCTGTGTTCGGGTTCTCGAGGTCTGTCTTTTGAATTCTCCGTGGTCTGGATTCCAATTGCTGCCTTTCTTATGGTTTCTTTCGCTATATGATAACGGTATTTTGTCCGGATTCGTCAATATATATGGCATAAAGTTTAGATTTTTGGTTTATCGTAGAACTTATGTATTGGATGGAAAACTTATGTATGCGGATATTCAAAGCATACAAGCAATGTAATTGTAGTGCTAGACGCTCAATTTTTTAGTCATATGTATGAATTTATCGATTATAATGCTGCACTGAACTGTAAAATTAGCATGCATTATAATTTGCAGCAACCATGACATTTAGATTTCGAGTAATGTTTGGTATTTTTTCTGAGTATGAGTACAGCTGCTGCTGTCCTCTCTATTTTTTTCCATTGGTACTAATATGTGACGAGGTTCTTAAATTGTTATATTTGCAGGTTCCTCTGGATCAAAAACTACCCTCCTTATATCTTCTGGATAGTATTGTGAAGAACATAGGTCGTGAATATATGAGGTATTTTGCAGCTCGTCTCCCCAAGGTGAGCATCGTATTGTATCGTTCTGATACTTGAAATCCTTTTGCCATGGCCAATCTGTTCCTATGCTAAAAGTTTGAACATTTTAGTTAGTTACCAACAGGAATCCAGCTCGTGTTTTTAATGTCACATTGTGGTTATTTTCATAAGATTCTTTTTGTTTCTTTGATCCAACAAAATCCTTTATAGTCAATATTTTTAAAATCCCCAAACCTACTTAGTATTAAACTTATGTATTCCCTAAATTTTCTTAATTTATTATTTTCAATCATAAATTTTTGTTCGTTCGCTTTGACTGCATTACTTCTCTGATTTTTTTTCCCACTCATGATTGGAATCAAGAGAATCTTATCATGTAATTCTGGATTTTTGTTTTTTGTTTACTGCAAGGTGTTTTGTGAGGCATACAATCAAGTCCATCCGAACCAGTATCCTGCCATGCGCCACCTTTTTGGGACTTGGTTCCAAGTCTTCCCTTTATCAGTACTTCGCAAGATTGAGGATGAACTCCAATTTTCTCCTTCTAAGAGCAACCAGTCATCAGGAATTACAAGTATGAGGCGCTCTGAATCTCCATCTCCTCGTCCATCTCATGGCATTCATGTAAATCCTAAATACCTAGAAGCACGACATCTCTTCAAACATTCAACAGCGGTAAGATTTAATGTTGCTTATGCCAGCATCCAGTTTACTATTGCGCTTGGGACATATGAACTTAGTCCACTCCTGCTTAAATAGATGTAAAATGCTCTAAATTTTTTGATAGTCAGAAATGAGTTTCTATCTATGAGCTAGGGAGCTAATTAGCAAGTAATTGTGCATAGGATTCTTCTATCATTCTTTAGCAGTAGATGGTATATTGGTAAGGGGCCACTCAAGGTGAATTATGTTAGGTCCAAATCCTCAAGGGGATAGGGGTCTGCTACAATGAAAGAGGAATTATCATTCACTGTATTAATGCTGTTTCTTCTGTTTCTTATTCTCCTTGAGTAATACGTAAATACTTGGGCCTTTCCATGTCAAGCTTGCTTTGGTAATACTTGCAATTTTGCTACAAAATTAAGATTAGTCAAGTAAAAGTTAAGGCAAGTTCAAGGGGATAAAAAGGTGATTGTGCAAGGTCTTATAAGTGATATAATGTGTTACATGTAGAGCTGTAGACCCTATCAAAAATAGTAGCACGTGCTGAAAGACAAGTAGGAGCAAAAATATGGGATGTGAAAACTATGCTCTAGAGTCCCATCTTCAACTAGGAGATGATGAAGTAGGATATGCAGAGCCAATCATTATAGATGAAGTGACACCCATTCTTTACTCTAAAGCTCTATCCTATATCTTATTTTTCTGATTGTTTAAAAAAGAAAAATGCTAAACTTCACTGCTGCATTCCTGACTGCTGTTGGGGTGGTCAATGTGATGTGGTGCACTGGTCCCTCAGTGTTGCACTGGGAATGGTCCGATTGCAGCTGACTCTCACCTACTCCTGAGTGTTGAACTGGGGAACTAAGCAGGGAACAGAGTGGAGATGTGTAGCAGTAACCTAAAAAATCATCCTTAATGTTCATTTATCTCTTGATCCAAAAGTTTTATGCTCCCAGCTCTTAACATGGAAGGCCAAGAAATATCCGAATTCTCACTTTTTTTTCTTTGGGATCTGCAACCATTATATTCAATTTTTTGTTAATTGACTGAGTATAAGGTGTCATGATGCAGGTGCGTGCAGTAGAAAGTCATGATAAGGTGCATATGACTGATTTTAATGGGGAGCAAATGGAGGAAAATGCATCAGAGGGCCTTAAAGGATGGTCTGGAGCTTCTCCAAAATTTCATGTGCAGTTCCAAGCCTTCTCTTCCTAGTTCTCCTTATGTCTCGCAACAAATTGTTGAAGTTTTTTGATATTCATCATTTTAAGCTTGAAGTGCAAAATGATAAAGGGAACTGATGATGATTTATAATTATTGTCTGTACAAGTGCTTGAAAGTCATCTTTGCCCTGCAGATGCTTTTTTTTTTCTCTCTCTCTCTCTTGTGTTAATAACTTGATATACAGCTTAATCACTTCTAGAAATGCAAACGATGGACATGACTGGGGCAAAGTAAGAAAGATAGATGAAGGAAATGGGTGCCCCTCCTATAGCTAAAGCAATAGAAGAACCCTGCAAAGTTCAAAGTCAAAACAAAATGAGAAGATTGTAGAAGGAAATTGATTCCTTCACAAACTTCAAGGAAGTGGATTTCCCTTAGGGCATAGTAGGAAGTGCTTGAAGACTTGTGTTGGATAGTTGATTTCTTTCATGCCTGGTTTCATAAAGTCATGGAACAAGTTAACTTTGAGTTGTGGAAATAGTATAATATACAATGCATTCATGATCTCTGTATTATAAAGCTCAGTAATGGAGTGAATCTCACTGAAATCATTTCCAATAAGTATAATAAATTTTGGAAGGAAGTATTATGCTTGAAACCATTGCTTCCTTGACAGCATAGAGGTACAAACTCCTCTAAACATTCTTTCACATCATGTTGATACCACATAGTATGTTTTATACAATAAAAATGAGGTAGCTGCATAGAAGAGGTGAAGCTTTACATGAAAACAAGCTTGGTGGTTCTGTGAAACTTGTAGTACCAACTACAGAAAATTGTTTCAAATGATAAGGTCAAATAGGCCCCATTTTTATTTTTGATAAATGATGGCAGAATAAAACATTCAAAGCAGTTGACATCTGGAGACCCTTTTGCAACTAAATATTCTTTATCACTTACTTTTGTTATTGCATTCATCTCATCAGGATCACTTTTTGCTTGGTGATGCATCATACTTTTTAAGAGAGGTTTGTTGAATGATCTGAATTAAATAAAAAGAAAAACTCCAGCAGTTTTGGCTGAAAATAGGAAGAGGTAGAGAGGTGCAACTGCGAGGAAAGAAGACCAAGTGGAGTCTGCATGAATAGCAGGTGGATAAATGCAACAGATAAGAGAGGAAAAGTTTTAGCTTTGGCATCAATGCAACCTACCAAGGAATTTTGTGAAGCAACTACTTAACTTTTTTTTTTTTTTTACTTCTTTAATTTCTGAAAACTATTATTTGATATGTTCTTTTCTGTTGCTAGGAATTTTTCTCTGTTTGGAATTCATAACCCATGAATATTTCATAGTTGGAGTCTTTGAAGTCCTGCATAGAAATGCATGGAAGAAGTGGGTCTTTGTTGTTTTATTCTTTGAGCCCATTGCAACTATAATATAGTGTGAAGGCATTGTAATCTGCGCAGGACATTGAACATGCCAGAGGAGTTTCTTCCAGTTTACAAGTTTATGGGCGGAAATCTTCCATGCAATGTAACAAGTACGATATTGATAATCCTGAGGTGCGTCCTTCACGAAGAGGGATATTAAGAGCAGGTTCACCACACACTGCAGCCACACAAGCATCCTCTATGGTTGAAGTGGAAGGTCCAACCCATCATTCAAAGAGCAAGTTTTCAAGGTTTTCACCTCCTCCAATAATTGGACCACGAAAGTCTATATTACCTCTCACTGACAGATTCTCAAGAAATACTTCCCCCAGGAGGGTGCTTGAAAGGGCTTCTCCATCTCATTCAGGAGCTGGCAGAGGGACTAATCAGAACAGTTGGTTTGAGAGGATCTGGCCTTTTGACGATGTTACCCAGCAAGTAAAATCTTCCATGGCATTCAACCTTAATAACGGATATGCCGAGAAGCACTCGAGAGAACTAATTGATGCATATGGAAATTGTAGTGGGACAAGCACTTCTCTTGAAAAGCTTCCAAAGGTTCAACGACTTGATGTAAATGGCTTAGCCAGTGAGGCAGCCAATATAAAATGGAAGAATTCTGAGGAAGAAGAGTATGTTTGGGAGGATATGAGCCCGACTTTATCTGACCGAAGCAGAAGAAACAGCCAGCCACCCTTAGGGCGCAGTACTGGAAGCTTAAGCATAAGGGGTGGTTTAACTAGACCAGATGCTTCACTGCTGGAACATGATTTTGGAAGGCACAGTTGGCCTGGCCAAGCTCAGGCAGTTGATGATCCTGCTTATACTGTTGAAGATAGGATACCTTTGTTTGGTGTATGATTCTTTGCCTTCTCTTCTGTATTGTTATTTTGGTATTGTTGCCATTAAAATAAGTGTTGAGGCCTTTATTTGTAACTATGTATTCAAGCCTGCCCATCATTATAAATTTTGAGATTTAATAATGGTAGATAAACAACTACCATGTACATCCTTAATATGGTCAGATCGCATGGTTACTTGGTATATTTGCAGCATATAAATATTCTTCTGTAGATTGGAAAGGACATCTAATGCAGTTTCAATCATGTGACAGAACTTGCTTTTTTTAATGGTTTGATTTGGGTCTCTTTTATTTGACCAGGGACAAAATGCTGATTTTCTTTACGGACAAATTCTGTAAACTAAAGTAGAATCATATCTGTATGCATCTTTTAGGGTTAGGCATTTGTTGTGTTGGTCGTGTCAGATACTTGACTTATGAGGGATATTGTATGCCTCCTTTTATTCTTTTTCTTTTCTTTTTTGCTTTATGCAATGAAAATTTAGAAAGTTACCATCATTCTCGGACATTCTGTGGCTTTTTAATCTCATCCTAAGCATCATAATTTTGTGATTGATTGTTATGATTTTTTTCCTTTTGTTTTTTTTTTTTCACTTGAATATCATACTGGTTGTAAGTTCAAACTTACTGAGTTCTTTTTTAATGCCTTTGACTGATTTAGCTATATTAATAAACCATCTTGAATAGTTGGACTGACAGTTTTGGAGGTAACACTTTCTTGCAGTCTGCTCATGGATCAAGGAATAGGAAGAATCTGGATAGCATAGTAAATCAGAACAAGTTGTTGCCGCACAGTCAGGGTTCTCACCACACTCGTGAACCTCGGAAGTTGCCTTACGTGTTCCCACAATCTTCACAACAGAGCCTTAGTCCACAGGCGCGAGGAAGGGCTCCTCAGATGCCTGTTGCAGCAAGTGGAATAACACCTCCAATTGGTAATAAATTGCCCAATCTATATGAAAATACACCAGATATGGAAGTGGCATTTCAGGAATTGTCAAGCTCTCATTCTAACCCTTTCAATGTGGACACATCCACATTAGAGATATATTTGCCACAAATACCACATTCACCCCCTCCTGCTCCAATTATATGGCCTCCCGTTCATAAATCTGAGGCGCTGCCTTTACTACCTATTCTTCCAAATCAAAAGCAGTTTAAAAGTCCTTTTGATTTTCTAGAAGCTAGCAAGCCTTTACTGAACCAAGGCTTAGAATCATCTTTCTATTTTTCTCAGCATCAGGATGACACTGCTGATACAAAAAACTCGAACTCAAATAAGTTGCTTCAAGTACAATATCAACAGCCTGGCTTAGCTCATGAAAATCGTCAGAGTCAGGAACGAGGCACTAACATGCAAATTCAGTCTCAGGAGGCTCACAGAGGCTTTATTCCATCTGCACCAGCTCAGCTTTCATTTCAACCCTTAAATCATGCACAACCATCAGGACAGGGTGTCGCCATGGGTTCGGTTTTGCCTAATCCATTATCTCGGTTACCTTCTTCTGCAGCGGTGAACAGTATGCCTGATACCTCTTTGCATGTGCATGCCAGCATTTTACCTCCTTTGCCTCCAGGACCACCTCCTGCCTCATCACATATGGGACCTGTTTCTCAAAATATGGGCTCTGTGGTATCTTGCTCACCTGCCAGTGCATTTTCTGGCCTGATCAGTAGTCTTATGGCACAGGGTTTGATATCATTGACATCACCAGCCCAATCACAGGTGCTGCAATTTGTGATTTAACTTCTTTATTTCGTGTATTTGCATGATTTTCCCTAATTTAGGGTAAATAACTGTTAGGTTTTTTGACCATAAAATTAACTGTACAGGATTCTGTGGGGGTTGAATTTAATGCTGAACTTCTTAAGGTGCGACGTGAGTTGGCAATTAATGCTTTGTATACTGATCTTCCTAGGCAATGCACAACATGTGGCTTACGTTTCAAGTGCCAACAAGAACACGGCAGTCACATGGATTGGCATGTGACTAAAAACAGAATATCTAAGTATCGCAAGCAAAAGCCATCTCGCAAATGGTTTGTGAGTGCAAAGGAATGGCTTAGTGGGGCAGAAGCACTTGGAAATGATGTTGTTCCTGGCTTTTTGCCAACAGAGGATGTTACAGAGAAGAAGGAAGATAAAGAACTGGCAGTCCCTGCGGATGAAAATCAGACAGTGTGTGCATTATGTGGGGAGCCTTTTGAGGATTTTTATAGTGATGATGCCGAGGAGTGGATGTACAAAGGGGCAGTATATTTGAATGCTCCAGAGGGATATAGTGAAGGTTTAGACAGGTTACAGTTGGGCCCCATTGTCCATGCCAAGTGCAGGTCTGAGTCGACGGAAGGATCTGGACAAACTTAAGGGGTAAATGATTTTCTTTTTTAACTCTCATGTTAGATGGACCATTAGTATTAAGCTGGCATAGCTAGAAATCCTTGGTAGAAATAAATAATGTGTATGGATTCTTACAACTGATCTGGGATTTGGCATGTTGATTATGGTTATGATTATGCTCATTGCTTATTTCCTCATTGAAAATCCTTGGTTGAAATAAATAATGAGTGTGGATTCTTAAAACTGATCTGTGATTTGGCATGTTGATTATGGTTATATAAGCTCTTTGCTTATTTCCTCATTTTGATTCAAAATGGACTTGTGGGAATCTTCTATCTCATTGATTAAATTTTAAAAAAAATTCCAAAGAGCATACATAAGTTATGTAATCACTAGTTCGAGAAATGAAAATCATTTAAAATGCTTTAGAGTCACTGACTTATGGATATCTGTTTCTTTGATTTTGGATGAACTAACATGGGAATTCACTATCTGTAAATATGTGGAAGTTTATGTTTTTTTTCCTTGAACCAAACTAATATCCATGACATTCTATGAGTTTTAAAGAATATATTTTTTTACTGTCTATAATTTTTATTTTTTTGTTGGCTTTTGGTTAACCTTTTTGAAATGTTATATCTTTTACTTTATATTCGCACAACCTTTCAAGGTAGTTCGCAGCGTTACCTGGATGCTCATGTCCATCTTGGAAAATTCGTGTGAACACATATCTACATGTTGGATACACATTAGACACTTTCAGTTTGTATCAGATTCTTTGATTGTGGCTAGTTAGGACCAATAAAGACTGGCTCTTTCAAGACCGAGTCAAATGTAGCTCCCACAAAGATCTCATGATAATTGGAATGGGCTTCATTTATTCTTGGAGTTTGCTGTGAAGTTTGTGGGAGGACGGAAGCATTAAAAAGTTTGTGAAATATCTGATAACTTTTGTGCTTGAGCTACATTTGGATGTTCGATTAGGAAGATGTGTTTCCATAAAAGGAGTAAAGAAATATATCAACCGATCAATCTTATAACTCACATTTATATGGGCGATCACTTTTTAAAATCTATGAATCATAACCAAATTTACTAGCACTAGACCTTCTTTATCATAGCGTTACTTGGACATGGCAGATTTTAGGTTTTCTGTCATATCTTCCCCTTAATGGCAGGAATAGGTTTCTGTCGTTAATACTATGTTAATTGACAATGAAAAATGGAAAAATAGCTATTTTTCTTCAAGCACCACATTTCTGTCTTTCATAAACTTTAGGAGCACGGGAATTGTTTGTTTGTTAATTACTTGTTGGGAGCTCATCATTTCTTTGACTTGTCTAGAGCTCTAATGATTCACTTTCGAGTATTTCAAGTCGAGTTCAGCATGCAGCTTTACAGTGTGGCAGAAAGTTAGGTAGAAACTCAGCCCATGAATCATGAAATGTAAGTCAGGTTTTGTGCACAGTTTGCAGCAATGGCAGAATAAAGAGGTAGCAGCATCTTGACTATCCTTTCTACTTTTATTCTTAATGCACACATCTGAGGAAGCAGAATAGGCAAAACAACATTCATTATTCTAAGTTTTTCGAAGTTATTTGCAGCTCTATTTGGTTGGAAGGAGGATGTGAATTTATGTGAGGATGATATAGTTCATGACCTGGATCTTACAGTTGAGATTCAAATGGCCCTAAACCATCCTGATGCTTGGATCAGGTCTGATCATGAGATCTAGATTGCAATTATGAATAATAAGGTCTTTTAGAACTCATATCATTCAACTCACATTATTCATACTTTGAACCAAATGGAAAGCCCAGTTTTTCTGTTTAATTTAATTTTTAGATCTAATGGCATACAACTAGCCTCTGGCTCCAGTTAATTATTTGTTCATTTGGGATTTAAATATGTAAGAGTGAAAAAAGGACATTTAGGGGGGGGGTTTCTTGAGAGCTATGAGCTAGACATAATTCGTTTACCAACCAGAGTTGTAGCTTGCAATAATTTATTTTCATGCCCGCCTCCCCTCTCTTTCCCCAACTAAAATTAAAATGGGATTGGTGCATTTGTGTTGGTGGTCATGCTTTATTCAAGTGTTTGGGCATGGTGGGATGTACATCAGAGGAAGCATGGACAGCTATGATTCAGATCTGATTATTTATTCATTTATTTTTTGATATTTATAAATACAGTCCCACTTTTGGCTGAGAGCTTATATTGTTTCCATCAGAGTGTAAATAGATGAGCTTCTATAGAAATTATGGTGACTGGTGACTTGGAGATGGTCGTCCAAACCAAGGGGTTTCTGTAACAATGGTAGAGATAAATGCAGGCTGGGCATTTGATTTTTTTTTTTCTTCGTTTCTTTCCTGTTTTGGGAAACATATACATGAATTTCAGTGGATATGGGACACAGCAAGGGTGGAGACATGGAGTTGTATGTCCAGGGATTTTGCATCATAATAATAGAGTTTATGCTTTACTTTGTCCATAGGAGCGAGAAGTCTCACTTTTATAGTGCCATCATGGTTCAACTAAAGAATGAGGAAATTCTGTTTCTTCTTCGGATGATGGCGATGGCCATGTCTATAGAAATAATGTTTACTATATAAAGGATGCTCAATTTATTTGTTGCCATTGATGGTCTCGCCACTTGCCACAGATATCTTGCATTTGTTGGAAAGCAATTTTTGTGGCTTGTCCTTTTCTTGTACACTAGTGAATCCAGCAAGTGCCATGCACGTCCAAGGATGTGTCTCGTATTACCTCAATTATTGAGCAACTTTCCTATGGTTTAATTATATAAAGACTTCTGATTGTTATTCTAATATTGTAATAAATTGAAAGTGGAATTTGTCTAAGTTCTTTGGCAATATTTTTTGGATTCAATAATTTAGATGAGTAATGATCCAGGTCCTAATCCTGTTACCAAAAAAACCCATCATAGTTCACAGCCACAGCTGGCATGCCATGTGACAGTGCAACCATTATTACCGTCAATAACACAATAACGCTGTTAAACCCTGGGGGAAAGGAAGCAGCAAAAATAATGCCATTATTTCTCAGTTGTTGTCTGTTATTTTCTGTTATAATATTATTATAATGACCATTACTAGAGCCATTATTTTATTTATAAATAACTCTAAATCCCATAATTTGGGGTAAATAATGGCCTTTATAAGTTTCAGTAAGGTCTGTTGTAATGGAATAATGCTGTTACTAAAGCCTTGGGGGAAAAAGAATTAAATATTGCATTGTAATTTTAATTATTTTATGCTATTTTTCATTATGATAATAAATAATTCTAAATCAACATAGTTTGGGTAAATATTGGTCTTTACAATTGTGAATAATGTTTTCGATAAGATCTATTATACCAGAAAACATTGTTATTGGAAACTCGGGTGGAACTGATTAAGATAAAGTAGTGATGGGGGATAAATAAAGGAGAGAGAAAGAAAGGAATAAAATAAGGAAAAAATGATTGGATGGTTCCACTTTGAAGGAAAAAATGAAAGAGGTAAAAAATGGCATTTTTTATAAAACTTTATTAAACAATGGTTATATAAGTGGATTGAGGGACAAAAAGGATGAGTGGAACTTTGGCATGCTTTAGACCTCAGACTTTGATACGTGGTAAGATATGAAGGCCGCTAATTGGCATTGGATATATTTATAATTGATGATTGATGGTTGATGACACTTAGATTGGCTTCAAGTGGTTTGGTGATGTAATTGATTTGGTGTTTTAGTGGTGATAGGACCCTGCTTTACCTTGAATGGACTTTGTATTGGGAAGACTAGTGAGTGAGTTTGTTTTGGAGGGAGGCCTGATTGGAACTCCATAATAAAAAATTGGTGTCTTACATGATGCCCTGTTGATGAGATCAGGTGGCAGATTTTCTGGTGGTAGGAGGAGGTTACAAGGACAGTACCACATGAAGCTAGGAGGCCAGATAAACTATTAAGGTTCATGTATTGTGCATCATGCTTGCATCATTTAACGCAGTCAAGAGGGAAGATCATGTATTAACAGCTGAAAGTAGGATATTTGGGTGTAAGAAAGACCTAAATTGGGTCTTTATTTGCTGATTTTAGAAATTTGGGTTTCAATTGAGAGGTGGTAAGTTATTCAGTATCAAGGATCAAATTATCAAGGTACACGCTTGTACTGGTCAACTGTGGTACGATGTTTTACTGACATGTAGGGGCTGGCATGACTTTTTTCAGTATGGGTGGTAAGGGTTGTGAGGACTTGGTATGAGCTGTATGTACCAAGCAGTGCACCCCTGTACTGCAGTGCTGGATTCCTGACACCTTGTTTCTATGCTCTTATAATCCCGGCACTCAATTTTTTGAGCTATTCTTTGGTGGTTTCTTGGTCATATGTGAAACAGCAGTACTGCATGGATGCGCATGCCAGTGCGTGAGAGGCAATATGAGATAACGCATCCAACTGCCATCTCATTGCATAAAGGGCATGCATCAGCAGATTATTGTATTTTAAAAAGGATTATTGTTCAGAGATCCTACTTTAGGTATACATTCAGTTAGGAAGGGTTTAGTTTTTAAGCTTGTCTTTTAAAGTGATTTGGTGGCTTACAATGTATTATGTATGAGCTTGCTAAGTTTAGAAATTCTTCTTTTTAGTCAACTGTTATTATTATGTTTCGTAGAATTATTTTTGGTAAAATTGAATTATAAAAGGAAGAGGCCTTGTTCTCTTGAGTTATATTTTGGAAGTATTACCACTATTTGAGCTCTCTTTTGCACAAATGAAAATTGAGGATCGTCCTGTTGTTTAACTTCTTAACTATCGGTCAGTTTTGCTTCATTCTGGGTTGAGAATTCATGCCTTTTGGTCATTGTTTCAACCCTGAATGCTAATCTTTATCATAAGAATAAATATTTTATTTCTAGTTTCTTTCTCAAGATTTGAAATAAAAATCAGATCTTAATTTGTAGTACAGAAAGATATAAAACACTTCTTAAAGATATTATGAAAGGAGATGCATTTGGAAAACCCAATTTCGGAAACTAGACTGTTTTTCATTTGTTTTGCAGTAGCAGGTTGACTTACTCTGAGCTTTCAAATAATAATTTTAATACATCTAAATAAATCATCAGTTGTCTTAGACGTGCACTGTTTCAATGTACCAAAAAATTGCTGCAATCACTGTTTCATTGCTTTCAAATGTTGACAGGATTCGAGAGATATGCACAATAGTTAAATAAAAACATGCCATAAGAGTCACCCTTAATGTTAGTCATGTTAGTATGTTATTATCATAGATTCTGAAAAAAAAATTTCTTCCCTGGACGAAGTGGGCATCTGACAGTGCATTCTGTAGATCCTTTTTATAAAAGCCTTGTATGAGACCCATAAAAGAAAGTCAACATATTAAGCTTTTGCCATGGTTTACTACATTAGAATGAAGTGTTGCGCTGGATTCATCATGATGTTGCTGTTGTGATTGAACATGCAACTTCGTGGTTTTCCATCCCATAAGTGCATTTCAGAGGCAAACTGTACTTCAAGAAATGCAGATATGGATCATGTTTTATATGTTAAAAGGTTTCTATATTTTCTTCAGTATACACTACTCTCTCTAGCGGACTCTTGATGACACATCAACTGTTTCTAGTTTGAGCTGAATAATGCTTTAGTTTTAGAGCCTGTCTAATGTGTTGTCAATCATATGGTGGTCAGTTTGGCAATTGTCCAGGTGGTTAAATTTATTTTTGTTTCTTACTGTCTGCAGGGAAACAAATCTGGTTGGCTTAAAGAATTGCGGCTTAAATTAACCTGTAGACTACTTGGAGCATTGCAGGCCATTATGGTATGCACCGCTTTATCCCGCCGCCGCCCCCCGCATAATAAAGCCTGTGTACCATAGCATCATGTTAAATATTGTGCATGCAAACTGGCTTTCTGTAACTTACTCTGTCATCAAGGTCTACATTTCATTCATCTACTGTTCTTCCTGTACATTTTGCTTTTACATCTATGGTCATTGCTGCAGTCATTAGATTTTCAGCCATGGGGGTTAGAGAAAGATTCCATGCATCATAGGAAGTCTTTATTTATAATGTGGATCCTTTTCTGCTATCAATCCTCTCTATTTAGGGAGGTTTACTGCTGCTCCGTTTTCCCCCTTTTTCCCTTTTATTACTGTGATTAGCAGGGGAATCAATAATTTTCAGAGCAGGTAGCCTTTCAGTGCCCTGTCAATCATTGATTTGGTGGGGCACAGATGCTGGAAGAACAGGCAGCGCATCTGCAGCCATGCTAGCAGTAGCCGCCATGGTACTTTTCTAATGTGCCCTTTTTTCCTTTTTTTTTAACCCTTTTGCTTTCTCTGTTTTTGTTTTCCCTCGTCATTTTTGTGCTGCAACAACAATGTTTTAACTCTTGTTGGCATGGTATATACTTTATTGTGTGCGGTCTATGAGAGGAGCTGATTAGTTGCGCTTTCAATTTGCTGTATTCTATGTTCGCATAAACTGGAAGTATTCCTCCCTAGGAGTGTCGATAAACTGAATGTTCCCATTTTAATATCAGACAACATTCCATGCAAAGCTTTTGGGGCCCTAAATGATCATGCAGTGTGTGATGACCAAGGTGTAGTGCACTGCTGGATAGCGATCTCCCAAAGCCGGTGTTAGATGGAAATCTTTGCAGGTGATGCGCTTATCGCCTGTGTTATAAGAATTTATTTCCCTTCCAGATTGTGAGCTTGGTTGGAGTCCGGAATTTCTGCTTGATCAATTCAGATTGTGTCTGGTCTGAAGGATGAGGTGATCCGGTCAGATACCACCTTTCATGATGTTGCGACAACAGTCTGTGATTCATGTTGAAGGATATTCCACCTCAAATCCTAGCAACTTATTTTTAATTTTATGCTATGATTGTGTCTGATTGTGTGGAGTGACAGAGATCAGAAATTTGGCCACAATCTTGAAATGTTTGGTTATCCAATAGCCTCCGGAGTAGATGTTCATTCTGGTTAGCGTAAGCAAGCAGAAGAGAATGAGATGCTCGGTCGGTGATGGGGTATGATAGTCTCTGATGGCGCTTGTAAGCTCATTTTAACAATTTTGAACAAATAAATCTTCCAAAAGTTATGCCCATTTTGGTTTAGTTATATTCTCTGTTTTTTTTTTGTTTCAATTCGGCTTATTAACAGCCGTGTTTTTTTTCCCCTTCAATGGATGGGTCTGAAGTCTAATAACCTCTATATTTACTCAACTTTGGGAGTGCGAGGACTATGCCTAATGCTAATGGCCGGGAATAAGGTTGGGAGTTTTGTACACCGTCCCCAGTCCTAGTAAAATCAATTACAGGTTCAGCATTTGAGCATTATTTGGCTAGAGGTAGACAACGGAGTGTGCAGAAAAATTCGTTAAAAATTTACAAAGAATTTGGATATCCAAAAGAAAAAGAGAAATAAAAGAATTCATTTTGACAAAAATGCCATTTAATTGCACAAATGGTTTGTTTTTGAACAATGGATCATTTTTCCCCTATTAAATGAATGCACAACATTGGTTATTGGTGCATGTGTAACAAAAGTAGATACCACATTCAAAAATTTTCTTCTTTTTTCAGAAAAATAAAGGATTCATCGGTTCTATTAATTATCTAAGCCAAGTTTTTGAGAGGTGCACCGTCTAAGAATAAGATTGAGAATTTTTAGTTACTAAGTAGCAGGGTGTGATCAATGAGCCGAGCCTTAATTCAATGTTTTTATTATTTTGCAATCATTTTTGTAAAAAAAATAAATATGACTGTTCTCACCAAATAACTAGGCGAACATTCTTGTGCAAAATTCCCAACAAAAAATCTAAAATTTTCAAAATATTCATATATGGTATAAATTTACCAGAGGGAAGATAAATATCACCAACACTAGTCTTAGGGTTCATCGTCGCTCCAAACATTATTTCATGCTTATGAAATTTACCTCTAGCATCCATATGCAGTCTACCATTAGGCAAGCTATGATGTCCCCATCACCTACTATATACGAAAGTCAGGGCCATCTATGTTTTCTTAGTAGCTGTGATGCTCGTATAAAGGTTGAAATATGCCTTGGTGCAATCGATTAATGTGAATTGTTGATATACTACTCCACATGTCATTTTGCAATTTTAAAGATGAATAATTTATTGAGAAAATAGAGCTTTCTTAGCAACATAATGCTCATATAAAGGTTGAACTTCCAAATACCGGTAGAGAACTTACGAAGTACTCATCATGGTACAGGACACTGCATTCAAAAAGATATGCAAAAAAAAAAAAATATAAAGATATTTAAATAAATAATAAATTTGTGAGGATAAATATGTAAATAGATAATTGACAAGGATTTACATGTAAATAGTAAATTGGCAAGGATATACATACAATTTTAGATATTTATAAGGAGATATATATATATATATATATATATCTATCTATCTATATATATATATATATATATATATATAAAATAATGTTATGCATGACATCTTAGGGGTTTCTTGAATGTAGTATAATTAAAGTATCTGGTGGATTTTTCTACACACGGTGACCATCTATCGATAGGAGGGTTGAAACCTTCTCACTCAGGAAAATTGATACAAAAAGAATAGGGACACCAGAAACATATTTCTTAGTGGAATCTGGTATCCTATTTCTGGGAATTACAAACTCCATGGAAGACCAGAGCACATATATTCCTTCTCAATTTCTTCTTTCCATTCACTTCTTCTGTCAACTTTGCCGAAATGCCTAATTGTCCAAAGCCAAGCTATGCCTACCTCCAAATAGGCCCTAAAGTAGAAAAGCCGCAATCTGAACAAATTCACAGCAGCAGCAAAAGAGAAATAAAATGGAGAATGATAAGCTGCATTTGTTACAGCAAATATAGACCAACAAATAAACGAATTCTTAATTTTCATATGCCATAATGCAAGGACTGATGCCTTGAGATTCAGCATTACTTTTGAACAAATCAAAAGTTGATTGCTTGGATATGCTATCACTAGTCTAAGCCACAATCCCAAACTTGTTGTGCTGGCTATATAAATCCTTTTCCTCCATTTCGCTTAGTTGCAGGCACAAGATCTACAAAAAATTCAGATAGTCCTTCCTTAATATTTGATCCGTATAATTTTTGGTCTATATGCACCCTTTCTTTGTTTTTGCATGTAATTAACTCACTCTTTCATGCCCGTGTATCCCTCAAAACCATGCCATCACTAGTGACTGATAAGTTTCTCTAAGACCCTTGCATTCTCGATCAGAAATTTATGTTCAAGCTTGTTTATACCTTCAAATTTCATCTCAGATTTTTTAAGCTGACACAACCCACATCTAGGCGGTGCCTTCTTCACAGTTTCTTCATCTGAAGCATGCCGGGATCACAACAATGATGGCATTTTCTTCATTGCAATAATAAGCGTAGTCAGAAATAGTGCTTCTGTTCACATTTCAAATTGAGGGATTAAAATGCCAAAGATTGAGACATTGCTCACAAGATTGAGATATTCCTCAACCAAAAATATTGGATCCCTGTCTCTCGTTAAATTTATGAAGTATAGAGGGTGAAAAACAAAGACATGCTACGAGTAAGATAAGGTCTGTGGAAAGAGCTTTAGTGCATGGTTTGGCAGATCCCCATAGCCAACAATAATGAAGGCTGAGTGCAACAACAACCCATCAACTCCCCAATCACATTTTGATGACACCACTGGACTTGTGAAAGCAAATCACATGGTACTATCACTATTATTATTTTCATGGGGTGGAGGAATGGGAAACAACCCATCTGAGGCTTCATTTCAAAGGGATAGAGAGAAATTAAATATCATACCAACATGGTCTACAGAAACTTTTTATAATAGAAAAGGAAGCAAGGTCACTTGGCGGAGTTGGGCATTTCATTTGACTAGAGCCACCAACACAATAAAGAGGGATGAAACTGACTGAAGAAAGAGACACAGAAAGCACGAAGTGCATCAAGTTTGTTCACAAATGGAGGAGGAAACACTTGAAATGAGAGCATTACAAAGAAAACTTAGGGTGCTGCAAAACTGGGAGAGGTACTAGTGATCAGCCAAGGGTAAGTCAATACCCGAACCAACCCCCCTTGCATAGTGGTGGCGGGGGAGTGCTTGCAATTGAATTGACCAACAAACAAAACCACCAGCACCACATGGCAAGGAGAGTCTGAGGTGCGTTCTTGACTTGCCACAAATAAAGCTTCCATTCTCCTCTCCTTCTTCTCCTGCTCATCAGGAAAACATGGTTAGAGCACAAATAGACTCAGTTCTTTACTAAAGGAGATGTCAATTACCAGGAGAGCAGTGGAAAATTTTTTTTTGAAAAGAGGGATTTGAATGAAAAGTATAACTAGCAAAACCAGATGGTGCAACTAGTTTTAGGAGTAATACAAACTTTTGAAAAACGGGTTACTGTTAATGAGACAGCAAAATTTTCAAAAAAGAAGACTAAATAAGTTCATACGATAAAAGTTAAAATTTTTGCAATCCTAAGAAACACAAAAGCTTCCTCCTTTAAATTCTCACTGCAGGCCTTATTCAAGTAAATTTTGCAAAGAAAATCAGATTAAGAAATAGAACATGTTCAGGTCCCTATGCCACTACTTAGAAATTCATATCCATAATGTGAAGAAAAAAAATACCCTAACCATAATGCATGTATACCTAAGTTTCTTTAGCTCTTAATTTCCTCTATAGAACGCAATGAAGATTCAGGAACCACAATAATTTCCTCTATAGAATACAATGAAGATTCAGGAACGCATGTATACCCACCCCTTCTGCCACTTCCCTTTGCTTCCGATCCCCAGAAAAAACTACCTCAAACCCCTATCCAGAAGCATTCAAAACCTTCAAAATTCTCCTATCTTTAATACCAATAAAAGAACCTAACTTCAAGACTAGAAGTAAACCTTTCTTGAGGTGGGAAAGAAAGCTCAGTGAAGCTTCCTCCCAAGTTCTGGAAACGTTTAACTCACCTTTATATTGTAGTCTTTAGGCTTGCTGGGCATTTTCACCCGAGACCGCAGCCTTGATTCTTTCGACAGTGCAGGCGATGAGGCTGTTGACGGTCGCCACTGAACCAAGGGAGAGTTTGGCAGTTGGGACTGAGTCGACCAGGATTTGGAACGCAACGGTCAGGAGGGATCCACCAGAACCAACCTCCCCTATGCTCCCAGTAGGGCCATCAGGGAGGATGGCGAAGCCTGATGGCAGAAGTGCAACATAGTTGGGGTCACCACCATTTAGAACCACATTCATAGCAGCAAAATCTACTGGTGCATAGATCACGTAGGAGCCCGTCGGGTCGGTGCAGCTCTCTTGTAGTATCAGCATGTTGCTCTGGTTTGAGTTTGAGCTCTATGATCGAATGAGTTATGTTTAGTACATTTAATTCAAGTAGTGAAAAATAAGGAAGTATGCACTTGAGATTCATAAAAGCAGATAGATGATAAAAATGAACAAGAGTTTGGTTATTTGAAATTGGACTAAATGCATGCATGATGACATGAAAGTGCAATAGAGTTACAAAAAGTAAGACAAGAGACTGAACAATTTTTTGATAGTTCTGGGCTTACATTGACGCGGAGGAGGGAGACGCAGTTGCCATGATCTCGGCCGTTGGCGATGTGAGCCATTTCCTGAACCACGCCACCATTGGAGAGGATATCCCACTGTAAACACACCCATAATCCAGAGAGAAGTGAGAATATTTACGCATACAAATCCACAGTCCAAATACAAATACATCATTTCCAAAGACTTGAGATAGATGAAGTGGTCCTAGTAAGACAAGCAAATACTTTATACCATTCTTTGCTTAGGAGGTTTTGTAGCATGGGTAAATAGAACTAAATGCATCATATGACATAATGAAGTATAACGAATAGAGAATAAGTACCAACTCAGGGTGAAGCATGGTTCCTTCCCAAATGAAGAATTGGATCAATCAGAGTTATATATAAAATATTATCTACTAGAGAGACTGGCAAGTCAGAAGTTCAATAACATCTCAAGGGATCTTGTAATTGTTTTAGTAAACAGAATAACCTTCAATGTTCTAATATAAGTAGTCAGCTAATGAACATCTGGTGTTCATAGTGATAGTTGCCATAATGTCATCACCATAATGAGGTAATTTACTAGATAATGGCACTTTGACTGAATATGTGTTACATAGGAACAAAGCAAACTCTGCATAGAAAATTTTTATCCCAGCACTTAAAATTCACCAAATATACTCATAATGGACGTACTATGACAGCTTATTTTGCTATTAATAACTGAAATGGGACTATTAGAATTTCATGGCAATGCTCATGAGAACTACTAAGAAAAAGGTTAAAAAACTGGATATGACTATTGGTAGCTTGAAGGACTTTAAAAGAAGGTATTGTTATCATTAGTAACTTACATCATACAATCAAAAAAAATACAAGTATTGTAATTGTAGCAGCAAATTATATTAGTCCAACGAAGAGCTGTCTTTATTAAAATAAGAACTAGCTAGGTCTCAGGTCAGTAGCATCGATCACTTATTCTACTGAAATTTTGAAATGAAATCTAAGCATATGTCATCCTCATGTTGAACAAACAAAAGAATATATTCAGCTATTCTGATCAATATACCTCACTACGAGAGCTCTCATCACGGAGGAAATCGAAGACCCTCTTTGGTGGAACAGGAAGCCAGAAGGAAGTGGCAGCATTGAGGACGATACCAGGCGGCCTGCCGGGATCATCAATGCTCTTTCTCGTCATAACCCTAACATCCTCTGCACCACTACCAGATAAAGTAGTCCACTGATGTGTAGTTGAGGCAGTCACACCACCACAAAAGCTCATAACCATCCTCTCAGCTAGCTTCAACATGCTCTTCCTCCCTTCTGGACTAGTTATTACTGTGATACCAAATTATTAAAACAAAAGTATATTAATAATTCATCCATCTAAGAGAAAATCATATACCTTCACAACATATTTCAGATCATTACTGAATTCAATTATTTAAAACAAAGGAGTGGTTAATTACCACCAATGTCCCCAGAGGGGATGTTGCTAGCCATTACGCTTGCTAGGCGCTCACACTGCCGATCCAGAGTACTGACCCACCGTTTCGCACCAAATGCTAGGCCTGAGTTAACCAAAGGCTTGTATATATTGTGAACAGACCTATCATCTACTTCAACATGTTCAACCCAAATCACCTGTGAAATATTAAAAGAAAAAGAAGAGTGCTGCATTAATGTCAATGAGATGGAGATGATATAATATAAGCCAGAGGTAAATTTGATATTATCAGGTGGCAAACAAGAACTCATAGAGCCGATTACAGATAGTTGGGAAAAGACTTAACTGATATGGTTATGATCATATGAATTTTAGATAGAGATGATATAATGTATCCAGAGGTAAATTTGATATTATCAGGTGGCAAATAAGAACTCATAGAGCTGATTACAGATAGTTAGGAAAGGACTTAGACGATATGGTTATGATCAGATGTGAATTCAACATGACTAATCTATTCATATGTGAATCTTTACCTTTGAGTAACCATTTGGCATTTCTTGAATCAAGCAGCCTGATGGCCTTCTTCGACATCTCAATACAGGGCTGGGGCGTAAGCTGTCCAAGGAAACATCAACTACTGCCCAGGTTCCATCGGCATGTTGCTTGCAATACCTCACAAATAAACTCTCACGAGTTGGAACCAGCGGAGACGGTACTTGAAATTCTGCCGACATCTGACAGTTTAGAATGTTAAGGTCATTGTTCTCGTTAAACTGAAAGAAAAACTTATCAAAAAAGCAAACATTAGATATTCTTTTAAGAAGAAAGGAAGCTGCAAATGAGTTATATAAGTAAAGTTTTAGTGCATGATACAGATAGTATTCTCCCAAGAGAACACTCTGGAGTCTTTTCTGATGTAGAGAGGCTACAGAAATTTGAGTACATAATCTCCAAGGCTGCATTAAGCTAATTTTGGGTTTTAGCCACACAAAATTTATATTATTGTGTTTTCTTCTCGCACTTACGGATCAAAGAGGCATGGAATCAAGTAACAGGAGTGTGTAAGGCTATCACATTTTGTTGGTGTCGAGTTAAGAACTTGCCATAAAAAATATAAAGGTGAGAAATCAGAAAACAGTCTTGTGAACAAAAACGTGATTAACTGGGATTTTTTTTGAGCAAATGAAAGTCATTTAAAGTAATTTAACATCAAACTTTAATTTATTGCGCTCGGCTTTAGTGTTCCTTGAGGTAGATGTCTCACATAGCTCCTCCATCATACAATTTCTATTTCTTCAGCTACAGACTGATAGGAAAGAGAAAAGCTATATGCTCTTTATTTGGGTTACCCTATGACAATAAGAACCCTCTAGTTTTCTTCAAGGTGGATCTTTGCATATTTATACATTTCATATTATCTTTCTTTGCCTCTCTCTATGATCTGTAATAAATTTGCAACCTATTACTACTAGTAATTCCATTATTTTGAAAAAAAACAATTTTAGAGCATATATAAGTTTGTATATAGTAGCATGGTTTTGCAAAATGTTAAGTAATTAATTACTATCTGCAGATTCTTGAAACAAGAAATTGATATTAGTAATGTTTAAATGCATCCCTGATTGCGGGCATAGATGTGTTAATGTGTTTAACAACCTGATGGACAGATTTCCATCTCATTAGCATTAAATAATTGAAACCAAATTTCATCCAAAAGAAATTTTAAACCTATCTTAAACAAGGCTATCTTCTTGTGGTTGCACCCTCCTCCATCAGGAGGAGCTTCTATCTTGTTGTTTCCCAAAGAGTTTGACATGAGTAATTCTTCCACCATTTCTATGAAGTAATTGGTCGTCCCCCACCATTATTCTCAAGAAAATAAAATCATCAATATTTAATCTAATTAACCATCGCATCTATCACATAAATCATGCCAGTTAAAAAAATACCTTTAGCTTAGTGTCATATGCCTTACTAAGGAAATTGTGGAACATGAGATTAATTTCATGACGTATGTGGCCCTAGATACATGCAATTTAGAACAAGAACAGTTTGGAAAACTAAATATTTTTAAAGGACTGTTTTCAGAAAAGTAGTTATTGATACAGAACACAAAACATTACGAAGCTCTATCATATCAGAAATTAGTCAGAATTACTTATCAACAAGCCACTGGAATAAAAAAAAGTCGACATATCACTTAAAATAAAATGTTAGCCTTGAATACTGATTTCTCTAAACTATTCCCATAGAGCAGCACAGAATAATGTCCTTCTCGAAGGAAAAAAAGAAATATTGTAGTTTGCCAGACCACGTACTGCTTCAAGGTTTTTGAAGCTATTAACATTACGATTACTTCAAGAAAAGAGAGCCTATATACACACACATACACACAGGGGAGAGAGAGAGAGAGAGAGAGAGAGAGAGAGAGAGAGAGAGAGAGAGAGAGAGAGAGAGAGGTACCACTTGCAGAGCTCCATTATAGTTTCCTGCTACTCCGGTTGATAGCACTTCAAAAGTTAAAGCTCTTGACACAATGCTAGAAAACACCGAGGACCATTGATTCTATGAAAGATTAAGTAGTTAGATAATTAAATACAAATCCATAATCAAAGAAGAAAGCAATAAATCGATAGCTATCATACCACATCCATGAGTATCTCAACGAGATTGATGTGATTCATGATGACCACTGCAGTCTCGCGAGAGGCCTCTGACTTGAATCCAAATGGTTTCGGACCGATACCTCTCGGAAACGTCCTGATGTATTCCTCTTCATTTAGGGTTTCAATTGGGTTTTCGAGCCCCGGGGCCCAAAGTGGCTCACCAAGCTGTGCCATCCGAATAAGCTCCTCCATTGCAGCCACCGCGAGCTCGATAACCATTGGCTTCTCGAACTCGGGCTGGCATGAAACACTCCTAAGCAGCTCCCCAGCTCCAAATGTTTCACCTCCAATGCCTGGTTGGACCCCAAACGCCCCGCTCACCACAAGATCCAGCGGCGAGCGTGAAGTCATTGGAGGAGAGAGCAGCGGGTACGACACCACTGGCTTCCCAACGTACTTCGCAGCGATTCCGGATATGCGATCGATCTATTTAAGACCACAAGAAGAGTGTTAGAAGTAATGCAACTAACCTAAGCTCTTTAATCATTTACTGAGATGCTATGAATCACTTACCTCCTCCCTTAACCGAGCATTCTCGATCCTCAGATGGTGTTCGTCGAAGGACATCTCCCCAAGAGCAGCGGGACCACCACAGCTGGGGCATGAGGCGTTGCTGAGGGCTTCCTTGTACCTCAAGTTCTCAGTCCGGAGCTTCTCATTGTCGGCCCTTAAATGAGCGTTCTCCTGCCGCTCATGTTGAGTCTATGAGGGAAGTAAAGAGAAAAAGGAGAGATTAGAGGATGACATAATTCTAGCAGAGCAAGCTAAGAGTGATTACTATGAATTCCTACCCAACATAAGAGAGACTAATACACTAATACTGTGGCGCAGGAACGTTTACAGTACGTCTAAAAGTATAATTTTTTTTAGCAAGAACGTCGTCGGTGGCTGATATGCAGCGCAATGAGCTAAAAAAGTGGCGTTCTTTTTTTTTTATTTATTTCTATTTTTCCTTTTGCAATTTTTTTTTTCATGTATGTGTGGATGGAGGTTTAAACCTTCATTTGGGTGCGCTTGTTTTGGAACCAGAACTTGACTTGGAGGGGCTCTAACCCAAGCTCTCGGCTCAGCTCCTTTCGCTGCTTGTCATCAGGGTGGGGGCATTCCTTGAAGAAACTGAGAGGAAATAAAGAGTAAGATTAGAGGATTCACATCTAAAGAAGAAGAAGAATTAAAAGTAGGCCTCCTTGTTTTAATTTTGTTATGTTGAGAAAACTGCAGAATAATTCACGAGCCAAGAGAATAAGGATTTACAGAAGAGCAAAAATCCAAGTAAAGCTGAAATTGGATATCTCTTGTTTTCTATTTCACTTTTTTCCAACTAAAAAAAATGGGAATTTAAATCTAAAAAGGAAAAAATAAGAAGAAGTTTCTCTTTTCATAGTAGTTCTATGCATCAAAAATAGATCATATCGAGTCCAAGGGAAAATGTGAGTTGAAGAGAAAGAAATGATGGAGTTGTTGGGCGTGCAGTAATAAATAGAAGTAATTTTTTTAAAAAAATTATTTGGAGTAAAAAGAAAACAATCGAAAATGAGATTTTGGAGAGTAAAGTGATGAGATATTAGTAATCAACATCATTTTTTTCCCCTATGATTCCTTTGGTAATAGGAATAGGAGTCAAAAAATTACGCTTCCATCTCCTGGATCTGATGCTGGGTATGGCGGTGGTAACGCTTCTTTCGCGGCCGCTGGTTGGCATCCTGGTCATCACCGGATGCCCCCTCTATATTCTCACTTCCCGACTTGCTCTCGAAGTCCTCTTCCCGAGTCCTTACCATCTCGCTCTCGGCCGTGGTTGTCTGCGGGATCTCCACAAGCTGATGCTGGTGTTGGAGTGGGAGTTGCTGCCCTTCCAAAATGCTTGGCTGCAAATATTTGCAAGCAAAAAACAGTATAAAACTTCATTTTTTTTCCCAGTGATCAGCTTACCTTCAAAAGACAAAGAAAGAAACCATGGAAGGAAGAAAGAAAATATGGGTAAAGGTATATGTTTGAAAGGATAAATTTGAAAGGAAGGAATAGCCTTTTAATGCCAACCTCGGATAAATTTGAAAAAGAAAATGGAAGCAGAAGATAAATCCCCTACCAAAACAGCTTAGATCTATCAAGAATGCTCCCGAAAGATTGACAGTTTCACAATAAATTTTGAAAGTGGGAGAAGTAGTAAATCTATAAAGTGAAAAGTGGGGTGGAGAATGAAGAAAGACTGCACAATTGAGATCTCTGTCTTGAGAAATGGAAGATATAACAAGAAAGCTCCGCTCCCCACCCCTCTCTCTCACACACACACGAGATCAAGAGGAAAATAAAGGAGGATAAGAGAGTATAAGTCTTTCTGTCTTCCTCTAATATATAGAAGGTATGTAAGGACTCTCCTCTTGCTCTCTATAAGTACATGCATGAAGGGAAGAGTAGAGAGAAGAATGAAAAAAGACTGCCTTTTTTTTTATGAAAAAAGGACTGCCCTTTATATTACAATTGAGATCTATGTATAGAGAAACGGAAAATATAACAGGTTTGAAGGGTATGCAAGGACTAGCCTCTTGTGTTCTGTATAAGAGCAGTATCAGACGATTCACCTCTCACTTTGCTTCTCAGAAACCGCGGAGGATTTAAACTCAAATGGCTCAAAACACTCGCCTAATAACAACCAGCAGCCCCTTAGAAAAACCCCCTAAAACCCAAAAGATAAAAAGCAAAAAGACCAAAATCCAAGCAAAACAAGGAGGAATAGAGCAGTCCCCACTGCAAGCACCGATATCAGCCTCACACGCTGCATATTCTCTCAACATAGAGACCATCTATACCCCACTTCGGGGGGGAGGGAAAGAAAAAAGAAAAATCTAAAGTAGAACTCAGAAATGTTTGTACATGCAGACCTGGCCAAGGGACAGTGCTGATGAGGACCCATAACCAGCACCCGTATTCCTTCCGATCATCGACGGCACATTTCTTGCCGGAATCATGATACCTGTAGGCATATTTCTCTCTACCAAACCCTAATTCTACTCCCCCTCACCTTCTCTTTCTGCATATCTCTACCTCTGTTGCTCTTTTCCGACTTCTTTTCCTTTCAAATGGGCTTCGGCTCGTGGGCAGAGCTATTCAGTGGCTTACATGTTGAGAGCGAGGAGAGGTGAAGCTAGGCTTTGGTTTCCAAGGTACTCACTGGACATAGAAGGAGAGAGAAGAGAGAAAAGAGATGTATAGAGCCTTTGACACCAGATAACTAGACACAACCAAGATAACGGGAGGAGAATAAACAACAAATCTCTGTGACACACCCACACACTTTCTCTTCCTTTCTTTTTGGAAAAAAAAAAAGGATTTAGTGCTTGCAAGGAAGACACTAAAGAAGTTTTTTAGGAAGACGCACCACGAGAGAAGCCATTAGAAGGCTGGAAGAAGGTGAGGAGAGGTGGAGAAGGGTAAAGGGAAAGGGAGGAAGAAGAGAAAGGAGAAAGGGGAATAGGCGGAAAGGATGCGGTGAGGAGGAATTATTGCAGCGCGTATTGAGAGGGTGCAATTGCATTTATTGAGAGAGGGTGGTGTTATTGCTTCATCCACAGAGAGAGAGAGAGAGAGAGCGAGCGTATTTGCTTTAAATTTTTGGGGAATTCCCGTAAATTTTTCCACAAGATGGGTATATGGCGGAAGGGATGACGGCTGCCAAACTCCAAAGTTTACTGTGGTTCTGGATGAAAGATACGAACTGTGTACATAGAAATATACATGTGAATCCAGCTGAAGTACGTATTTACCCTTTGGGGGTATTTGTCATCGGCTTCTAATTGATAATAGTTACAAAGAAAAAGAAGGCATTTTTATATTCCATTATTCTATCCTCTTATACTTGTTAATATTATTTCCAAGCATATTTTGTGACAGAAGCATTGTTGACCGAATGAGAAACAAATATGGATACCAGGTCTGAGACGGAAGTGAGAAATGTTTCATTTGAAATTATTTGGATTAATGTATTGCAAGGGCTGAGTAAGAACCAAATCTAGGAAGTGGTTCATTTATATAGAGAAAGGATATATATACACATGATTCCAAGATATAATTAATTACACTTTGAATGATTACAATTTAATTATCTTTATCTGAGTTGCGAAAGAAGATGGAGCCCTAGTCCCAATTGATACTAAACATTCATAAATTTGAGAAACTACTGTATATCAATTAGTTACTAAATATGTCATTCTGTTTGTCTATATGACAAAAAAAACAAAATGCTCTTCTTCTAATAAAGTTAATTAATAATGACAATCATGTTTTTTTATAAATAAGGTTCAAATAAAGTTGACCTTATGTGGAAGGGTTACCTTTAACCATGATTACCATGCCACTTTTACAACTCCTGCCCCCTCCAAACCTCAAATAAAATTAATGAAAATTTAATATCTGTTTGTTTTTTTGACAGGACTCTAACAAGCAGTCTCTTCATCACCACTAGCATTTAATTTTAAGTCTTGCACAATTGCACATATTAATACTTATATTGCACATATCTATACCAGTTCTTGCATACGGTAATTAACATTGTTCATGCACACATCTATATTATCTTTGCACACACTTATATCTGTGTATACATAATTATTTGTAATTGTATAATAGACTATAAATATGTATAGCTATCAGAGATTGAGAATTAAAAAAACTTTGAAATTTAGGGCAGGACATAAACTAAAAGTTATATTACACTAAAATTGAACTATATATGAATTATAGTTATTAACTCTTATGGTGAAATAAGTATCATAAATAAAAGAAAAACAATCTCATTCAACGTTGTAGTTTTTTAAGCTATTTTCTCAAACAAATACTTTAATCTTGAATTACATCAAAAATGGATAATTATTTAGTAAGTAGTATTGAACTAATTTGCAAGTGAAATAACAAGTGTATAACTACTATCAAGATCCATAGCATATTAGCAACAATTATTATCAATTCAAAGAGTAAATTGCAAAGCATCTACATGAGTGAGATGCTACCATTCAAGGTCCTAGTAAACCCACACTCAAAAGGTCTTTTATATTGTTATGACACACATAATATGGCAAAATATAATCAAAACAACATGTTTAATTTCTTAAGTGCTAAATCATAATAGCCATTACGACTTACGATGGCATATAACAACTCATAACAACAAAATAATATAGTGATTGTGCTAAATCATAATAGTTATGTGGCATGTGCTAAATCATAATTTAGGAAGAATTAGATGGTGTGACAGAAGATAAAATTAATATAGAAATCAAGATTTAACTTTAAAAGGATTTTAGTTTTTCATAATCGTTTTCACTAGTCATGGTTATTTACAAAAAGTTGTAACCTCTTCTAATTAGAAGATAAATCCAACCTAGATTATATAACTATAACTTTACTAGTATAAGTAGAGGAATAGTGTAATAGTTTTATTAATTTTAAATGAATATAAAAGAGCTCAAAATCTAGCTTCCTAATATTCTCTAATAGTTTAATTTTAGATATTCGAGTTGAGTGGGTTGAAAAAAATTCTTTCTTTTTTTTATTCAAATCAGATGGAAGTCCTATCAATTCGTAATTTATATAGTATATACGATGAAGAATTGTTAGGACAATTATTATCAAGTGTTTGTAATGTAACTGCCTTTGGCTCTATGAGGAATTAGGGTTGTTGGTTTGGATTGTTATTAAAAAAAATTCATCCAGGTGGAAGGTGAGTTTGGCAAACCCGAACTGGGCATCGATGAAGATCAATGGAGATAAAAGTGCCAAACAATCACAAAAAAAAGGGAAAAAAAAGAATAATTTTGTGATGGCAATTTACTATTGAATTATTATACTGAATAAAATCCATCTATCTTATATTCGCCCACAAATCGGAACTTAGAAAAATCTACCACTAACGAATATAAGAGGATTCTTTAGTCCCTAATGCGCATCCAGGTCAGCCACAACTCACCAGAAGGGCCAACCATTTAGAGTTCGCCATGACGCCAACACGAGGTTGATCATGAGTGGCCACTTGGCGGGCCCGACACTGTGCGATCGAATTCGCATATCATGATTTCTCCATGGTTGGCCACATCCTAACCGGAAGGCTCTAGTGGTTATCGAAATCCTACCGATGTAACAGGCAGAATGTCATCCGCATGTGAGACATTCATGTATAATGTTCAGGCGGTACCGAGGCCAGTTATTTCTAGTCGGCCCACATGCCCTACTTCTTCGGTGGCAGGTAAGCTCCTTCATCCTGACAATCAACAAAAGAGGAAAACTCAGGAGGTAAGTGCTCAAGACGCCCTAACAAATTGCAAGAGAACCTCCTTCTGTTCTTTGAGCACTATACTGCCTTAGGCATCAAAGGGTCCTCCGTTGGATATGCTTCGGCCAGATTACTTCTTCATTTGTGCTGTTTTACGTTGGAGTGCAGCCACCCAATCAGGATTCCGATAGCAGTCCTATGCTGCACGCCCTTTCCGATCCCGATCGGAATAACCGACAGCTGAGCTCTCCAGCATCGCCATGTCTCTCATCACGATGCTTAAGATGGGTCATTTCTCAATGGCAATAGTCCCCAAAAAAGAAAGAAAAAAAAAAAGTTAAGCTACAGTTCATCAAGGTAATTTCTCTAAAATAAATTAGGGTTTTGGTTGGGGGCAAACGCGGTTCCAGCTAGCTGGAAACCTAGGGGACCCGAGTCTTTTGAACGGGTGGGGTCGCTTGGGATTCCTATTTGCCTCTTGAGAACCCTCAACCCCCCATATTAAATGAGCCTGAGCCCTATTCCTGCGTTCCATTTTCCAAGGAGGCCCCCCAACTCCCCACATTTAATGTCTCTGAGCGCCATTGGCGTGGGGCGAAGGGAGCGACGAACCTCCCGCGTATTAACCACCGTCATGCCCCGGCCGCACACCCATACGACAACCCTCCTATTTCTTTTTCTTTTTGTGTATGTGTGTGAGGGTCCCACAGCGTACAAGAAGACTCACAAAAAGGACCGCCATTGTGAGCCACACGCAGGGAGGACCGTCCATGGAATGGAATGGTTCACTTCTGGGTTTATCAAGTTTAAGTGTCTTCGGCAATAGGAAAGCAATAATTTCATTTTCGCTTTTTAATTTTTACTGATTTAGTTGGCCATTCAGCAGCTTTCCCTCACGTAGAAAATATAGATATGTTGGATGGTAGGACCAAGAGAACCATGGTTTTTTTTTTTAATAAAAAAACTATTTTTTGATATTTAGACTCATCCCAAGAAAATAAAAAGACATGGAAAAATATTTTATCTGTATTCCGAATCTTGAAATGTACTCAAAATCTCTATCGAATTGAGGGCGACAATCGGTTGATCGGTCGAACAAAAGATTTGATATTATAATAGATCAAAAATCTATCAACTTAAATTTAATTTATTTATTATATAAATTAAAAATTTATATCCGAATGCGGTCGTTGAAATAAGTTAGATGGGTTAAATAATTAAGTATTGCAAAATTTGAATTTCGTCGATAATACTATTGCAACTATAGGATGAAAAGTGATGGATTAATCTAAAAAATATAGCAACTTTATCTGTTAGAAACGTATTTGCTTGCAGATCTATGTGGATTTCAAACTCGAGCTTAATTCAATACGGTCCCGTCTGCACGACCTGTCTTCATCTTTAAGCAAGTGCTATTATGCTATAAAATAATAAAAAAATATCAATAACTTTTAGCTTTCTCAAAAAAAAAAATCTCTGATCCTCTATTGAATTGGTCTAATAGCCCGATCTGACATTATAAATGTGCATGCTATAATTCATAAAAAATTCCAATGAAAATACGAAGAATTTAAGAAACATTATGAGTTATATTTACGCTAAATAAAAAGCTCTAACAATCGAACAGAGCGGCTGATTGGGTTGCTTCCTTTGCTGCCTATCATTTTATAGAAATCTTATGGACATAGACTGTTATTGTACCCTATTTTTATGCCACGTATTGTATTTTGACTCAGTTGATTACACTTACATTAAACTAACACGAACGATCGTTGTATAAAAAAAATTCTAACAATTTAGTAATTTTATTTAATCATTACCGGCAAAAGATTAATCAAATATTTTAGGCACAGAAATTTTTTTTTTTTTTTTTAAAGAGTTTAACGAAAAGTGAGAGAAAGAAATTCCTGAGCCTTTCTTATGTGTGATGGAACTTGAGATTTTGCCACGATCTCGTACGAACAAATGCATGGTGTCAAAGTGACAGACGAAGACAAGCAAAAATGGCCCCATGATGGGGTCCACAAATGTGCCAACCGTCCAGCTCATAGTTGACGGCTGTGATTGGGCAGGACCGCAATTCATTGCCCTGGAGCCGGACATGACTCATGAGAGAGAAGGAATAACGAGACTGCCTCTCTGGAAGCATTCTAAGAGGGGTTGATTTGCAAAAAAGCGGACTAAATAATTCCTACGAGGTCTTCCTTAAAATAGTGCAGTTTGACTTTTTGTTTTTGTTTTGTTTTTTTTTTTGAATCTTTCTCCTCTTAAGTACAACGCGCAATCCGTACCGTCCGGATCAACCTCCGGTCTGGCCTCAAAATCTCTTCTTGTCTTCAAGTGTGAAAGTAGTACATCCCCTTCCCTTTACACCCCATCCTATCACAGAAATGGCAAACATGTCCTCCCATGCCATTTTAGTCCCATAACTCGTCTTTGGTACCTGCAGCAAGAAATGGATGGCTGTGATTTGTCAAAGAAAAATAGAGTTGGAGACGGAGAACAAGAGTCTCATTCTAAAGCTTGGCTATGAAAATATCCAATACTTTTGCTTTCCAGATCAAGAATATCTACAAAAAAAATAAAAAAGCTACAAATTAGGTCATCTGTAGATTTGAAAATGAAAGCTGCTTAGAGCACTCCAAAATTTGCTTTTTTTTTTTTGATCTTTTTGAATGCATCCATGCTCGATATGTATGAGTCATCTGCACTAAAAGAAAAAAACCCGATACTACATATAACGAGACCCTAATATTTTTACCATTATAATGAAACAAGTTTTTGTAATCAGACTTATTTTGTTTAATCCATATGCCTTTTTGTAGTTGGACTTCCTTAATTGTTAGAGGACAATTTGCAATACCTTCAATGAAATCATAATATAATTAACAGAAAAAAATAATTAAATAAATAGGAGTCCTAATATAAAAATTTATTTGATACTTGAAAAAAATCAAAGAAGCAGAAATCCAACATGCTTTGATCCACTTTTGTGTTTAAACGAGTTAGAAAGTGGGTGAAAGTTGATCCAATTATATCCGACTTAACTTTATATTTTTCTCCAACAAGAAAAAGGGTTACAACCGACCTGCTCCCTTCAATACTATTATAATTACAAAAAATATATAATGTGGGAGCACCACATGCTATGTTTGAATATGAAATTACTTTGTGGCACCAAGGCTATGTAAAAAGGTTCTTATAGGTACCAAGGTCCTCTTAGGATCAACTTGAATCATATTCAAAGTCACAAAGGGTTTGCATCATCTTACTAAAGATCCATTAAAATTACCTTTTCATGGAGGGCAGCTTTGTAGTACATCTCCATGACATTCTTCATGTGTGCTGAAGGGGCACCTTTAATTGTTGTTCTTTGGGCTCCTCTTCGTTTGACCAAAGAAGAAGTATGCTTATTTATTGTAATAATTTTTAGATTTTGAATAAATAGCATCCTTATATTCTATCATCATTTTTTTTAATTATATAAGAATTCTCCATGCTAATTGATATTTGAATTGAACATGGCTCGTAAACCACCGAATATCTATAATATTGCTGAATCATGGCTTAAAATAATTGTTCTTTTTTTAAAATAAAAGGGAGGCAAGCCACCTTATTTTTTGAAGAGTAAATGAGATACAAAAATGAGTTTTAAGGCCTGGACAATGTTGGGAACCCGCCCATGCCGCTGATATTTCAAAAATTTTCAGATGGCAGCGGAATCGGCATGCACGGGTTCGACGTTCATCGCATGAACGCTTGTTTCGAGACCTTTCGTAATTAGGTAAGAATTAAAACTTTTAGAACTAATAGGAAGATCAAATCTTCACCTTGCGCGGGTAGATGATCACCGCGAATCTGAATTCGTGGTTTTGGAAGAGGGTTCGTTTGAAGCCGTTCAAACGTCCGGCCTCTACGGGTATCCACACGAAGTAGAGAACCGATCAAAACTTTCTTGTCTTCCCGGGGTGCTAGCTCCCTTGCAAAGACTCCTTTGATGGCTGATCTCTTCTCTTTCTTTCAACTCTTGAAAGTGCTTGAGAGGAGGAAGAAGAAGAAGGAACTCAAGGAAGAAGAACACAGCTTCTGCAGCCTTCTTTCTTTTCCCTGCGTTGGAAGAAGGATTGGAGGAAGAGGAAGACGCCAACACTTGGACCTTGCTTTTCCTTTGCTTGCGGCTGAACCAAGAGAGGAGAGGGGAGGGTGGCGGCAGCAAGAGGAGGATGACTCCAATCCCTAGGGCGCCAGCCTCATGGTGCTTTTTATAGCCATCAAGGGCTCCTCCAAAGTAGGAGCCCTAGATGGTTTTCCAAAGAAAGAAGGGGGGGCGCCGGCCCCTCTCTTCTTCAATCCGCACCATCCAAGATGAGAGGGGCTGATGCCCCTCTTACTTGGTTAACCTAATCCTCTTCCAAAGAGGATTAGGTGCCTCTCTCATGGTTAAGTCCTAATCTAATTAGGATTGACCATATTGGGTTCAATCTACGCTAGTCCTAATCCAATTAGGACTTGAATGAACCATGACTCAATTGAACTCTTCAATCCTAATCCAATTAGGAGTCATGTTGATTCATTAGATTATTAATTAATTTAGACTTAAGGAATCCTAATCCAATTAGGATTTGTTTAATTTTAGTCCTAATCCAATTAGGACTCCATTTGAATCCGAAGTCCTAATCCAATTAGGATTTCTAGGAATCCTACTCCAAGTAGGAATCCAATTTTAATTCAAAACTCCTAATCTCATTAGGATTGAGGAATCCTATTCCAAGTAGGAATGCCAGTCCTAATCCAATTAGAACTCTAGGTATCCTACCCGAAGTAGGATTCTTGTTTCAAGTCCAATTAATTAATTCCTTTTCCTTCTTCAACTTCTTATCAATCAAATTGATTTCTTGTGATTCCTAATCACGATTTCAATCATCGGATCGGTCAATACTTCTAGTGTGTGTGACCCCATAGGTTCTATTCTGACTGGTAGTGAGATATATTGTGATCTCTATCACTATATCATTGAAAACTCCTTTCAATGGGTTGGAACGATTCCAACTCAACTCATTAGGGTTTATCGATCATCAAGATAATCCCTATGAGTCCCACCATCCACCAGTGACACCTAGCAGCATGTAGTGGCTACCCAGCAGAATGGAATGATGAACCTCTAGGTGCAGTTAAACATGTGATACAGTCCTACTATCGTGGATCCCTACAGGACGGAGGTCATGGACAACTCGTCAAACCCCATCGTCTGTCATATGTCAAGATTTATTCGACTCGAGTTCGATAGTGAAAAACTCTTTCTCCACTGTGCATACTGCCCCGGCCGAGGTCTTACGAACTCAGTCTTATAAATCACATAGGATCTCTCCTTATCTATCAAGGTCGATAGATTCCATATAGGTGCATACCCTACTCCTACAGTGAACTTACTGCAGCCAATCTACACTGCATGGACCCATATGGCTAGAGACCATGTATGTGTGCAGTCAAACTACAATAACCTCACTGTGAGTAGCCGAAGCACCGCAGGTCAAAGGACCAGTCACACTACTGCAACATCAAGCAAGTCACTGACGAGTGGATAGACATCCAAGTGACTTCTTGTATTGGTCACGCTCAGTACCCTTGTTCTCTAACAAGCACCTGCACTATCACTTCAGTGTCCCTACACTGTGGACTCAAGTCTCGTCCATCCAGAAGGAGAGTGATCTGTGCACTGATCGGATCGATCACCGTCCTCGTGATGATCCTTTGATCAGGAGCATTTAGAAATTAATCACCAATGATACATGGCTCAAATTCTCAACTCTTGAGAATATGTATCATCATCTTATTAATTTCTTGGACGATTCATAGACACATAAACAATATGAATGAAAAAGATGCCTTTTATTTATTCAATAATAAATAGTCAAGTACAAAATTATGTCCCTAGAATCAACAATGTGTCAGCCAAATTGGCTTCTAGGGCATACATCTAACAATCTCCCACTTGCACTAAAGCCAATTGGTCATATATCTTAGGCCCATCTTCTCAAGGTGGGCTTCAGTTTTTTGCTGACTCAGCTGCTTAGTGAAAGGGTCTGCCACGTTATCCGTGGAGTCTACTCTCTGTACCCCTACATATTTCTTCTCCACATAGTCGCGTATGAGGTAAAAGCGCCGCTCTATATGCTTAGACTTCTGATGAGACCTTGGCTCCTTAGCAAGGGCTATGGCGCCATTGTTATCGCAGTAGAGTGTTATGGCATCTGATGTCATCACATCCAGCTCTGCAATGAATTTTTTGAACCAGAAGCCTTCCTTAGCAGCTTCAGAGGCGGCGATGTATTCGGCTTCCATAGTCGAATCAGCAATGATCGGTTGTTTAGAACTCTTCCAATTTACCGCACCACCATTGCATAAGAACACATATCCAGATGTTGACTTCCTATCATCGACATCAGTCATGAAGTCTGAATCTGTGTACCCTTCTACCTTTAACTCTGATGATCCTCCAAAAACCAAGAATAAATCTTTAGTTCTTCTCAAGTACTTAAGAATATTCTTCACAGCTGTCCAGTGTTCTTCACCTGGATTCGACTGATATCTGCTTGTGACACTCACAGCAAGAGCTATATCAGGTCGTGTACATAACATGGCATACATGAGGCTTCCTATTGCCGATGCATAAGGAATCTTGCTCATGCGTTGAATTTCCTCAGATGTGTTGGGGCACATCTTCTTGGAGAGATGAATTCCATGCCTTAGGGGTAAAAGACCCCTCTTGGAGTTTTCCATGCTGAACTTCTTCAGCACCTCCTCTATGTACATTTTCTGTGACAGGCCAAGCATCCTTTTAGATCTATCTCTATAGACCTTTATTCTCAAAATATAGGATGCTTCCCCAAGGTCTTTCATGGAGAATTCTTTTGACAACCAGACCTTGACCGAGGTTAGCATGGAAATATCATTCCCAATCAGGAGAATGTCATCTACGTACAGCACGAGAAAAACGACAGCACTCCCACTAACCTTTTTATAAACACATGGTTCCTCCTCGTTTTTGATGAAATCAAACGTTTTGATTGCATCATCGAAACGAGTGTTCCAACTTCGAGAGGCTTGCTTTAGTCCATAGATGGACCTTTGCAGCTTGCAGACCTTGTGATCTCCATCACTGGAAGTGAAACCCAAAGGCTGTTTCATATAGATATCTTCATCAAGATATCCATTCAGAAAAGCAGTTTTCACATCCATCTGCCAGATTTCATAATCATGAAATGCTGCAATGGCAAGCAATGTTCGGATGGATTTTAGCATGGCTACAGGTGAAAAGGTCTCCTGATAGTCAATGCCTTCGCGCTGACTATACCCTTTCGCCACAAGCCTTGCCTTATAGGTCTCTACCTCTCCATCCGAACCTATCTTCCTTTTGTAGATCCATTTGCATCCAATAGGTACAATACCTTCTGGTGGATCTACTAAGGTCCAGACTTGGTTGGAATGCATGGAGTCTATCTCTGACTTCATAGCTTCCAGCCATTTCTCGGAATCGATATCAGATATCGCCTCGTTGTAGGTTTTGGGATCCTGTATGTGATCCCTATCCCCCACTAGGAACATTTCCTCTGTATCCTCTTCTAGTATACCTAAGTATCTATCGGGAGGATGGGAGACCCTACTAGATCTACGAGGTGGTTGAGGGACATCGTGTACTGGCTCCTTATGAATAGGTTCTATAGGATCCATGACTCGTTGCTTTTCAGAGACTTTCTCTTCAAGCTCAATTTTCCTCCCACTGCCTCTATCAAGGATAAACTGATTTTCCAAGAAGATGGCATGACGGCTCACAAACACATTGTGATCCTCTGAGACGTAAAAATTGTATCCTAATGACTCTTTAGGATATCCTATAAAACGAGCACTTATGGTCCTAGCCTCTAACTTGTCCGCCTGTAGTCGCTTGACGTGGGCCGGACATCCCCAAATCTTGAGATGACCCAGACTTGGTTTCTTACCATGCCATATCTCATACGGTGTGGTAGGAACGGATTTAGAGGGAACTCTATTCAATAAATAAATCGCTGTGAGTAAGGCATCTCCCCAAAGGAACATAGGTAAATCAGTGAAGCTCATCATGGACCTGACCATATCCAATAGGGTCCGATTTCTCCTCTCTGACACCCCGTTGAGTTGAGGTGTATCCGGAGGTGTCCATTGTGAGACTATGCCGTTTTCTTTGAGATAGTCCCGGAATTCCCCACTAAGGTATTCTCCTCCCCGATCTGATCGAAGAGCCTTAAGAGGTTTTCCAGTTTGTTTTTCTACTTCATTTTTGAACTCTTTGAACTTTTCAAAGGATTCAGACTTGTGTCTCATAAGATACACATACCCATACCGTGAATAATCATCGGTAAAGGTAATGAAGTAAGAATAACGTCCCCTGGCTAGCACATCGAATGGGCCACATACATCTGTATGTACTAGGGTAAGTATTTCAGTGGTCCTCTCCCCATGTCCTACAAAGGGTAGTCTGGCCATCTTTCCTTGAAGACAGGACTCGCAAACTGGATATGACTCGGAAGTCAATGAGCCTAAGAGCCCATCTTTATCCATTTTGTTCATTCTATCTTCTCCAATATGGCCAAGTCTGAGGTGCCACAAATATCTTTGGTTTATCTCATCTCTGGATCTTTTGGATCCTTTGGCACTCACATCTTGCTCGGTAACATTCACAGATACATCCATATGTAAATGGTAGAGACTGTCAATCATAAAACCACGTGCGACTATTTTATTTCTCAAATAAATAGAACAGCAGTCTTTGTCAAATGTAAAAACATGACCTTCCTGTGCTAGACATGAAACAGAAATCAAATTTCTGCTAGCAACAGGTACATAATAGCAGTCTCTAAGTATTAAACTAAATCCAGACGGTAGTCGCAGATGGTAGGTGCCCACAGCCACAGCAGCAACTTTTGCCCCGTTGCCAACCCGAAGGGTTACCGCACCTTCCGCCAGCCTTCTACTTTCCTTTAGACCCTGCATGGTAGTGCACAAATGAGCACTAGAACCAGAATCTATAACCCAACTAGAAGTAGAAGAAACCGTTAGATTAGTTTCAATAATGAGCAAGTCTATACCTTCTGAAGGTGTGTCACCTTTCTTGTTCTTCAGGCTCTCGAGGTATGAAGGACAGTTTCTCTTCCAGTGGCCTTCGACATTGCAGTGGAAACATTTTCCTTTGTCGTTAGCCCTTTTCTTTTGAACTTCCTTCTTTGGCTTCTTGTCTTTCTTCTGCTTCTTTGCAGGCTTCTTTTTCTTCCAAGTAGACTTTCTCTTGGAACCAGAAGTCAACTCAGCAGCGAGGACATTGCCCCTTGAACCTTTCAAGGCTCCCTCAGCAGTTACCAACATGTTGATTAGTTCAGTCTTAGTGCATTCAATCTTATTCATGTGGTAGTTTACTATAAACTGACCAAATGAATCAGGAAGTGACTGTAGGATCAAATCCACTTGCAATTCCTTGTGCATGTCCATACCGAGCTTCTCAAGCTCCTCTAGGTCCTTGATCATGGTCAGACCGTGATCATGAACAGACTGCCCTTCGCGCATCTTCGCTTTGAAAAGCCTCTTGGACACTTCAAAACGAGCTGTGCGACTCTGCTCACCATACAACTCTTGTAGGTGTGCCAGTATGTCCCTAGCAGTCTTTATATTTTCATGCTGGCATTGGAGTTCATTAGACATAGATGCCATCATATAGCATTTTACTCTAATGTCATCGTCCAACCACTTTTTATGCATCTCACGCTGAACATCAGTGGGACGTGCTGGTAATGTGGGGATATCTGAATCGAGTATATAACCTATCTTCTCACAGTCCAAAACTATTTTGAGATTTCTAAGCCAGTCCTTGTAATTGGTTCCGGTCAGTCGGTTGGTCTCAAGAATACGGGTCAAAGGGTTTGAAGCCGACATTGTATTTGCAGAGAGTAAAGATTCTAGTTAGACTCTTGTACTTGATCCTAATCTGTCCTAAGGTCTTTTAGAACAAATATGACTCCCACTATTTTCTCGAATTCCTCACACTCCCCTGGTAGGAAAACGGAAATCCCACACGACTAGGGTTTCTAGTGGGTACTGCGGTCCCACCAATTTACATGCCACCTCACCTAACAGTTATTGATGACACATAGATGGATGAGTGTACAACTCTTGTACAATGCTTCTCAAGCATGTTGCAGTGCAACTTGGTCTCTAAGCCATGAAGACCTCACCTAACAGTTATTGGTCCCATTTCTTAGTTAAGTCAGACCCACTGTATAACCGTAGGAATAAAGTCGTCATTGGGTCCTCACCTAACAGTTATTGGTGCCCAACCCCACCTTTACCCTACAACATCTCATGTCTATAGAGAGGTCCAGCCCCCCAATGCAACTTGACCACTGTATCCAGCCGAGACAAGTCAACATCGGAAAGGCCTTAGCAGCTCTACTACAGTGGAAGACCTATTGACTTAATATTGGTTAATCAGGTCTTAGTGTTTGCAACTTGAGCCTTTCATAAGAGGTAATCGAACAATTGGCCAGGTAAGCAGGTGGGAGGCTCCCCTTACTCAGAGAGTAAGGTCCTAATTAAGTAACCACCTTTCATGCTTTTCCTAGACACCAATTAGATCAATTAATCTAATATGACTTGCTCATGTCGGTTCACTCTCGACTTGATTGAGGAGGTTTTGATTTAGGTCTCAATTGGGTTTGCTACATCACATGTAGACCTATCTACCCGACTCTCATTCACATCACATGCAAACGGCGCATTGCAGGCAGTTATAATCGCGGCAATAATTAAAGCTAAACTTTAACTAGGTGATGATCATGGATTCTAATTAGGTCGTATTACAAGCACATGCACATCAATTGATCAAGTGGTCTTCAACTCTTGAATTGGTTCCAAGCCTCCTTGATTCGATCCTTGATCAACCCTTGATCCCATCGCCATCAACCGCTTGGATCACCTTTCATCTCATGCCTTTGCTTCAACTTGATCGTTGATGTACATCACATCACAGAAATACAACCAGATGTAAAATAAAAATAAAAATAATTTACATCTCCTTTTAGGAGGCACGCAGGCCTCTCAAAACATCAAATAAGATGCATGCAAGCATCTGAAAAATTACATGACATCGCAGATCACATCGCAGGTCATTACATTTGATATCAAAAGGGGTTGAATCCTATGATCATCACCGTATGCTACAATTATAATTTTCAGATCTGAAACTTAACTGATTATATCATGACATAGGTCGCTGATCATGCTAATCATGATTCTAAACTTTGTAATCCCATTAACAATGCAATTAGAATCATCTTTTTATCACATAAAAATCAGCATGTAAAAATCAGCACCCCTGAAAAAATCTGCATGCAGAATTTTTCAGCATGCATGATCATTTAATTTTCAGATCTAATATGCCTTTAGTTATTTAATTCTTACCTTAATCTACGAAGCCTAGGCTCTGATACCACTGTTGGGAACCCGCCCATGCCGCTGATATTTCAAAAATTTTCAGATGGCAGCGGAATCGGCATGCACGGGTTCGACGTTCATCGCATGAACGCTTCTTTCGAGACCTTTCGTAATTAGGTAAGAATTAAAACTTTTAGAACTAATAGGAAGATCAAATCTTCACCTTGCGCGGGTAGATGATCACCGCGAATCTGAATTCGTGGTTTTGGAAGAGGGTTCGTTTGAAGCCGTTCAAACGTCCGGCCTCTACGGGTATCCACACGAAGTAGAGAACCGATCAAAGCTTTCTTGTCTTCCCGGGGTGCTAGCTCCCTTGCAAAGACTCCTTTGATGGCTGATCTCTTCTCTTTCTTTCAACTCTTGAAAGTGCTTGAGAGGAGGAAGAAGAAGAAGGAACTCAAGGAAGAAGAACACAGCTTCTGCAGCCTTCTTTCTTTTCCCTGCGTTGGAAGAAGGATTGGAGGAAGAGGAAGACGCCAACACTTGGACCTTGCTTTTCCTTTGCTTGCGGCTGAACCAAGAGAGGAGAGGGGAGGGTGGCGGCAGCAAGAGGAGGATGACTCCAATCCCTAGGGCGCCAGCCTCATGGTGCTTTTTATAGCCATCAAGGGCTCCTCCAAAGTAGGAGCCCTAGATGGTTTTCCAAAGAAAGAAGGGGGGGCGCCGGCCCCTCTCTTCTTCAATCCGCACCATCCAAGATGAGAGGGGCTGATGCCCCTCTTACTTGGTTAACCTAATCCTCTTCCAAAGAGGATTAGGTGCCTCTCTCATGGTTAAGTCCTAATCTAATTAGGATTGACCATATTGGGTTCAATCTACGCTAGTCCTAATCCAATTAGGACTTGAATGAACCATGACTCAATTGAACTCTTCAATCCTAATCCAATTAGGAGTCATGTTGATTCATTAGATTATTAATTAATTTAGACTTAAGGAATCCTAATCCAATTAGGATTTGTTTAATTTTAGTCCTAATCCAATTAGGACTCCATTTGAATCCGAAGTCCTAATCCAATTAGGATTTCTAGGAATCCTACTCCAAGTAGGAATCCAATTTTAATTCAAAACTCCTAATCTCATTAGGATTGAGGAATCCTATTCCAAGTAGGAATGCCAGTCCTAATCCAATTAGAACTCTAGGTATCCTACCCGAAGTAGGATTCTTGTTTCAAGTCTAATTAATTAATTCCTTTTCCTTCTTCAACTTCTTATCAATCAAATTGATTTCTTGTGATTCCTAATCACGATTTCAATCATCGGATCGGTCAATACTTCTAGTGTGTGTGACCCCATAGGTTCTATTCTGACTGGTAGTGAGATATATTGTGATCTCTATCACTATATCATTGAAAACTCCTTTCAATGGGTTGGAACGATTCCAACTCAACTCATTAGGGTTTATCGATCATCAAGATAATCCCTATGAGTCCCACCATCCACCAGTGACACCTAGCAGCATGTAGTGGCTACCCAGCAGAATGGAATGATGAACCTCTAGGTGCAGTTAAACATGTGATACAGTCCTACTATCGTGGATCCCTACAGGACGGAGGTCATGGACAACTCGTCAAACCCCATCGTCTGTCATATGTCAAGATTTATTCGACTCGAGTTCGATAGTGAAAAACTCTTTCTCCACTGTGCATACTGCCCCGGCCGAGGTCTTACGAACTCAGTCTTATAAATCACATAGGATCTCTCCTTATCTATCAAGGTCGATAGATTCCATATAGGTGCATACCCTACTCCTACAGTGAACTTACTGCAGCCAATCTACACTGCATGGACCCATATGGCTAGAGACCATGTATGTGTGCAGTCAAACTACAATAACCTCACTGTGAGTAGCCGAAGCACCGCAGGTCAAAGGACCAGTCACACTACTGCAACATCAAGCAAGTCACTGACGAGTGGATAGACATCCAAGTGACTTCTTGTATTGGTCACGCTCAGTACCCTTGTTCTCTAACAAGCACCTGCACTATCACTTCAGTGTCCCTACACTGTGGACTCAAGTCTCGTCCATCCAGAAGGAGAGTGATCTGTGCACTGATCGGATCGATCACCGTCCTCGTGATGATCCTTTGATCAGGAGCATTTAGAAATTAATCACCAATGATACATGGCTCAAATTCTCAACTCTTGAGAATATGTATCATCATCTTATTAATTTCTTGGACGATTCATAGACACATAAACAATATGAATGAAAAAGATGCCTTTTATTTATTCAATAATAAATAGTCAAGTACAAAATTATGTCCCTAGAATCAACAATGTGTCAGCCAAATTGGCTTCTAGGGCATACATCTAACAGACAATGTCTAGGCTAATCTGATTCCATAGCTTGTTGAACCCTTTTAGATCATCCGAATTATAGAGCAAAGAAATGTCACCATGGAAGAGAGAACCAACTTGAACACAGAAGATTTGCTAGCATCTTTTATTCAAAAAATGGGCCGGGGTTGTTTCTTTTCTTCCGCCACATACAAAAAAAATATGATCACAAGCAATCTAGAAGAATTATCAAATCTGATGTCAGGGGAGGTGCTCCACTAGTATATTAGGAAAGATGGACAACCATTTGCTGTTTGCGAAAACTCTATCTAGTCTTAACCAGATATAAAGAGTCCTCTTACGATTATTACACCACGGGAAAGGCCAATAAGTCAACGACCCAACTCGCAAACTACGTTCGGCTAGAGGGAATGACCCCCCAACGGACAAGCGCCTTTATTTTTATTCTATCTTCCCGGAGTTCATTCTCCGGGGAATTCTGTTAGGTCAAGACTCGGTCAGCAACAAGATCACCTCCTTTTGCATCTGTCTCCCAAGCTGAGCTTCCCAGTCAGTCGGTCAAAGACAACTCAAGAAAGACTGCTCTGCTCCCGAAAAGAAAAAGGAGACTTATAGAGACTTGGCCTTGGTTTTTCCAACTAAAGTCTGATGGGAGAATGGCAATCACTTTGACTACTACAAATAGGACCGAATAAGGTCTAAGAGTGAGATTCGTCACCATCGTGAAGCCAAATCGTGTGCCAAATTTTTGGAAGCCATAATTTGATCATACGACGTCCGATTAAGATAATCATTTTTTTTAACGGGTAAGTTGTCAACATTTTCAATATAGTGCCAGCTTTCTATAGGTTAAAATGGGCTGAAATTTCATTATTTGTGTCCAAAATAGGCTTTTCAGTCTGATTTTTTTTTTCAGAAAAGATTTTGACCATGCGTATTTCCAATTTAGGAAGAATTCAGTAGAGCGACGGAAGGCAAAATTGATGTAGGAGTCGAGATCTACGTCCTATAATAGTTTATTTTTTTATATATTTATTTCTATTAGTCATATTTATTTTTGGAAAACTAGCACTCACCATTATAAATAGAGGCTATATACCTTAGTTTTTAAATTATCAATTGATCAATAAAGAAAAATAGGGCCTAAACTCTACTTTTGTCAATTTTTTCATCTTATTTTTTTTTAAGAGATTAAAGTTGAGTAGGTTGAAGAAATTCTTTCTTTTTCTCGATCAGATTAGCAAGTTCATTAAAATCTGGTGGAATATCCCTAGATACTCATTTCGTTCTCCAACTTGATGTCCAGAAGGCGATGAATTAAGAAAGTCGGATATGATTGTATGTTGATACTTTTGGTGTAGTGGCAGTTCAATGAGATGTGATCTAATACTTTGAGATGGATTGTTACATAAGTAGCATCCTCCCAGATTTGCCAAGCATATTCTGATATGTTTTAATCTGTCACCTGTTACTTGAATCCAATGCTTATATCGTTTATATGCACACTTTCAATATGAGCTAAACACATAGACTCCATGTTGGACTCTAATTCCATTTCTGTTCCCTGGTTGTATTTTAATGGCTTGCTGCTGAACGCTAAATATCTTTGTCATCAAGATACTTGGAAGCGGAGCACTTTCCTTGTGGAGATTCAACCTCGGCATGAAGAGGACAGGCGAGGGTAGAAATGGAGTAAGGATGGAATGTTTTTCATAATTTTCTGAGATATATTGAGGGCTATTCTCCTTTTGGTTATCATCAATGGAAGTCAGGTGTCTGAGAATGTTGTGGTAATTCTTTACCAAGTATTCATAATAAAGTCCTTATAACGGAAAACTTGCTTAAGAGATATTGGATTGGACCATCTCCTTATCTAGTTTGCAATAGAAATTTTGAGATAGCCGATCATTTTCAATGTATTCCAGCCTAAAAGTTTTAGTAGGCAACTAGATATATAAGACCATAATATGGTATCAAAGCTATAACTATTTCTCTTACTTACCAATCTCTCCACGTTCTTGCTTACTAATCCATATATCACCTATCTGTTCAAGCTCCAGTTCGCTCTCTCGTACTCAAGTGAGAGGAGATATTGACGAATAGTCTCACATCAATTAATTTAGAAACTTTAGTTGGTCCCACATACTCGTGCACCTATATATCTTTCTATTAGCTTAAGTTTCTGGATTATATTCTTTTAAAAGATGTGTTTGGATGGATTTTAGCGACCTCCCATTTTCTTGTCTTCCTGAGTTTATCCTCATGTTGCCGCCAAAACCTGATCCGATGGAGTTGACTAAATTGACGAACATCTACTGGTCTGGTCTGCTGATGTTCAACCTACAAAACAAAAAAAAATTGAAGGTCGCTGGACCTGGCGGAGGAATTTTCGATGCCTAAGTCGAAAAAAGCTTTGATGAAATACAAGAGATCCGACGGTTGGAGAGAATTTTTTTTGTCCTCGGAGATCCCCGAGCTCTGTTTATATATAGATGAGGGCGTAGTACCGTTTTGTTTTCCGATTTGCCCTGGCGCCCGACGTGCACAACACATGGTGCTTCTCGATGGGCTGATTTGCTTTGGTGCCAGACATGCTGGATACATGGCACTTTGTCATTGATCGGCGAGCTCGAAAGGTAGCTAGGGCACACAACGGTGAATTCAGACCATATTATCTTGCTCATTTGCTTCGAAATATTGGCCTGATTTTCGTATGTTTCCTACTAATAGTGGGTTCCTTTTTTTTAATTATTTTTTTAGAAAAAAGAAAACTGACACATATGCTTTTAACAAGATAAGATATCATTATGTTGATTGTACTATTTGCCGTATAATCCAGTTTGAATGTTACGTGCTAGACTCTTCTTGATGTGTTAGTTGAAAAAGAAACAATGTAGCTCTAGACTAGGTCTAGATTATTGAATTTGGACCATGTCCAGTCGTACCCATGGTTTTACTGTTCTACGTCTACCCCACCCACCCATTTGCATGCATGATTCTTGTCAATTTTTACGGAGACCCAATCGACCAAGTATAACTATGAACAAAGCTATGAAGGTCGACTCGAGGCCTAAACGTAGAAAGTGGAAGCATGACTTCTACCGTTCTCACAGAACGCACGGAGGGAGTCCAATCCAAAGTCGTCTCGCGGCTCTCGTCCACACACATCCTTTTCCCTTGAAATAGAGACGAAGGCGTTTTAGTCCGGTCATCTACCATGTGGCCTGTACAAGGCTTTACGGGAAGCATTCATCTCTTTTGGGTACAAGACTTTAATATTTGAAATTTTTGTTCACATCGAACAATAAATTTTAATAATGGTCGAAAAAATTTCATACTTAATACTGATGTCCATATGATAAAAAAAGAATTCCGTATAAGTTGTGCCTCAATTCAAAAGGTCCTACCATTAACATCAGCTTTTTTATTCAAGTAGAAATTGTCATCATTAATACTGACATCCATATAGTGAATGAATAGCTCTATAAAGGAGCCTCCATGTAGAGACTATGGTGATAGGATACTAGCATGATTAATATTGGTCTGGCAGGATAAGGACATATAATTTTCTCTTTTTTTTGGATTATTCTTAAAGTATAGTATAATTATGCAAGGTTTTAATTGCTAAATTTATGTTGCATATTAAGCAATAAATTTTAATAATAATCAAGCATAATGATGCATTAAACTTTCATAATGACCCTAGTTTTATTAATACCAATGCCCAATAAGCAAAATCTTTATTTTAGTTATATGATATAGATTAAACGAGCTTGGGCTTGGATTTTAAATGTAAGATCACGGTGGGTGGCAGGAAGCATGAAGAGGAATGGTGATATTCGATATAGAAACATTTATATCTATGATATCGAAGCATTTATGCTTGAAGTAGGCTTTTAATGGTTTTTCCAAAAATTTTTGCACAAATCTATTGCTAGGCATGCCATACTAAGCCATTTGATTCAAGAAGTTAATACCAAAAAAAAGCAATGAGACATCGATATCTTTCTGAAAGTTGGCAATATAATTTGACACTATGATGGCTTACGACTTCTTGTTTGCATGAATAGGTTATGTTACATATAATTAAGTTGCCAAATTACACCTAAGAGCAAAGCATATATATGTTGCAGTGAAAGCATATATAAAGTTGTTTAGGAATGGTTGCCCAAGGGCTCTAAAGTTATAGCACTTCTTCATGGATCATGTTGAGGTTTGTAGAGTGGATCCTAGAGTAGTCTCTCACTTGAGGTTTGTACATAGTGGACTACAGAGGTAGGACTGTTGCTTAGTCTCGAGTCTAGAGAGGTGTTAACGAGCCAAAGTCAAGCACTCGGCCAACCCTCAAACCTCTTCATTTACTGCAACTATCTGTGGACCCATGACAATTCAGCTACCAAATACCATGGGAATATGTGAGTCTTGACGTTGACAAATTAATAATGGCATATTAAAATATTAAAATCACCAGGATTATCAATAATGGCATCGTGACATCGACATCGAGGCTGAATTCATACGTGAGCCTTCTTGGATCCTTGCCTTTGCTGATGGGAATATGCCATCCATTTATGTGATGCAACCTTTTATCTCCAAAGGAGCATGGGCATCCACATCATTGTGGGTGCGCAATAATTATAGTGCGCCCTAGAGAAGAAAGATGGTTAGAAATTGGCATGTCATCCCCTTGTCTCAGTCCTACCTTTGTGGGTCTTATATTTACGCCTCATATCATCCACTTCTGAATTCAAGTGGGTGGTGGATATATTCTTCTATTATCCCTCCTTTTGGCAATAAGTAATAAGAATTTTTAAGCAACCAGATGATACTCTCATTAATATGGATGTGTGTTTGTGTGTGTGTGTGTATATATATATATGTGATGGCCAAATGCTAAAATATTAAAGAGAACACTGGCAAGGAATGAATAGTTTGATGGTACAACCTGAAGTTGTATTAACTGATACTTCCCTCTTCCTTTAGTCCAAATATGAAGTATCCTCAGCATTTCTTTTTAAGAGGCCAGGATGCTTTTAATGCCAACATGTATCCTAGCCTATGCATATTTAATTTCATATTTTCTAGCTTACCAAGATTTTTTTTTTTTTTAATTTCAAGGTGAAGACCATGAAGCCTTTTTTCCCCCCCAGAGTACAAGTAAAATTGTAAATTTCTATAAATAAGCCAGGAGCTTGAATAGCGAATTCCAAATGCGGGGTCTGAGAAATTGTTGATCAGTATGGGAGTGGCTGAAGAGGCAAGGTCATTGAAATGCTCGCCTTGGTTTATTCCCTCATGGATGATAAGAAAGGTATTGTTAGCTTGCTTGAATGGTTTAATGTAGAATCATTGTTTCAAATAATGTGGCATAGAAGTTCACAAAATCAAAAGAATTTACTCAAAACTAGGTCACACCGATTCAAGCCGAATCAAGATTTATATGAAGCAAGTGGTTAATTCTTCCATCATCCGTTTGGATCCACTAGCAGCCTCCTCTGAAATGGATGGTAAGCAGTCATTTAATTGCAGTTGCTGCAAAAAAAATTGATTCTTGGGTTAAATCCTCTCTTTTATCAGAACATTTCCAAGTCATTAAGCACCCGCGAGTCCGGGCATCTAAGAACTGGCTGACAGAACCTCCTCCTCCATGGTAATAGTCATGAAGAACCAATCCTTGGATAATTAGGTTAGTTCTTGGCGATTAAAGAACATATGGATCTTTTTCAGGAAGTGAAATTTGTGCATGCTCATTAGAGAAGCCAACAGGGGTTGCTGTCTAGGAAGCTAACTATGATTTAGATAATGCTCATTATAATGTTTTAACAGCCACTATAAATGTTTATTAGGACCATTACGAGTTCATTTAGATATAGATATGGATGAAAGTTAGCATATTTTAACCATCTAGATATAGATATGGATAAAAATTAGGTAGGATCTAAATCAAGCATAGGACTATATATACACCTACTTGCTTTCAACTCAAGGTTACTGAACAAGCCATAGGACTGTTGGGATGTAATTGAACTGTATGATCCATGTTATCTCATGCAAAACCATATTGAACTATGCTTAAATTAAACTTTGTTAACATCTGCACTACTAACAAAATTGTACTAACAAATTATTGGAACAATCTTGACTGAGATTCTCACAATCCTCCAAAAGATCTGATCACCTAACCTCATTGTATGCAAGAAAGGTTGAACTACCATGTCGTTGTCCTATTAGCACTCCATGTGCAATGTTTTCTACTCACAGTAGCGTATTTGATTTAGTGTCCATGCTCTTGAAACTTTATATTTTCATCTATCACCTGTAAGTTTTTGATGAGATGCATGGTGGAATATTTCAAAATTCCAAGTCTGCCCTTCTTTGTCTTTTGTCTTTTGTCTAGTGTATAAAAGAAATCTTATCTTTCTCTCTCTGTTTTCTGTGTTCCTCTCCTGAGCGGTTCTGGGTTGTTCGATAGAATCACTACATCTGCGAGTGTACGCTTGAAGTGATCCAGTTGTTGTATCCTGGAGGATAGGCCGCCATTACCTGCTACACCGAGATTCATTCTCCGAGGGGCGCGATCTATTCTTAAGGACAGTGAAATCACGCCTCAACTGATAAATTCTCCATTCTTTCCATCTATTATTTTTACAACAATGCACACTGCTACTTAGAATGTCTTGAGATTTGATAAGCTAAATCAAACATTAGTTGGCCAAGATAACTTGTTTCTGTGTCTTTGGTGTCTATTATATCAAAACAAATAAATTCCATGTAAACATGCATGCCTTTGTGTCTTTGGTGTCTTATATATCATCATCATCATCATCTATTTTCACTCTCTTCTAAATATTCAAGGGCAACGAAAACCTCCACACTGCTAATGATGACAAAATTTCTGTAACTAAATCTTCATAAATTTTAGAAGACAAAGCATTGGAAAGGAGTGGAGGGTCAAAAGAGGGTTCTAAATCTCCAGCAACAAATCCTATTGCATTTAAGGCTGCCCAAGTAGCATCTTCATAGAGATGGTGCAGAGCTCACCCAACATTGGAAGGGAACTCCTACCCAACTTGGGACCATGGACACCATGGTCCTGAAGGCTTAGTGTGGCATTTATTAGTCCTCTGCCCTAAAACATAATTGGGCTACTCCTAGCTGGTCCACTCTGGTCTTTGCTTGGTCAAACACCTTGTAGCGGATGAAAGCTTATGATCTAATTTGATTGGAGGAAACCAATCATTCCATCAATGAGGCTTGTATTATTGAGTCTAGATCCTCTTTGGTCAACTTGGAGAGGTCCAATTTAATCACTTGTTGTCGCATGATGAACATATATATCACACACCCATCAAATCAATCACTATCATGGAATACCTAAATGGTGGATGATATGGAGCTGGATTTTTCTAGTTCAACAATAAGTGAAAACATGTAAGCCCCACTAATATATAATATAGCCATAAATTAACAATTTCTTTCAAAAAGATTCAAATAACCATGACAAAGGCGATAGTTCTGATTAAGAATGGAATTAGTACCAAAGCAATCTTAGCTAGGGTTAAAGCATGTGACTGGATTGCGAGCCCTCCTATAAACAAATATTTTGATTGATGAATCTAGATACGGAGTGATGGTCATAGCATTTCTCTCCCTCCCTCCTAGCTATTGTAACAAATCATATGATGTTGGATACTATAAATTTATTCCCATAAGATAACCTTTATGCTCAAGTATTCGAGGCTAATATTATCCCCGCTAATATTATACATATACCTTGAGCGTCTATCTGTCTTTGAATCTTGATTCACCTTTTGGCAGGCGTCGTATGCAAATAAACTACTGACACCATAGAAATAAGTGTGAAAGCCGAGGAAAATTTGCCGACACTAGAAATTAAAAGTGTCATTAAAAGATAAACTACACCAAATTTTGCCCACGCATCTTATTAGTGTCGTCTTGTTATTAGCTTTTGACAACGCTTTAAAGTATCAATAAGTTGGAGTGGATTTTTTCGACGCTTTTTGTTAAGTGTCATTACGTTATGATGCTTAAAAGCATCATCGAAAGCCAATAACAAGACGATGCTAATAAGCTTTGTCTTGGTATTGGCTTCAGATGAAGCTTTTAAGCGTCGACAAGTTTTACCGAAACTTTCTATTAAGCATCATTATTTTATGATGCTTAAAAGTGCTGTCGGAAGCCAATAAGAATCTATATTTTCTAAATCCCCAGCCTGACCCAGCCATACCCTTTCCTTTCACCCCTACCATCGATTGAGCTCTTCCTCCTGCTCTGTTGCCTTTATCGGCTTCCTCCGACCTGATATAGTGGTGGACTTTGACAAAAAATTTTCTGATCTTTCTGAAGGATTCCTCTTGAAGGCTCGTCCTTGTGGAGTAGGAATTTAGGGTGGCCAATCTAGTTTATCACTGTTGGCTAGATAGGAATGCCTGAGATTTGGAGGACAGAGGAGCGCATCCGAGGTTGGTGGTGGACATGACACTTCTTCATGCGGCGGAGGTCCTTGGCGTCATTGTGTCGTCGTCTCTTGGGCTGGTTAGAGAAATCTGGAGTTCTCATTCCGCTCTTGTAGCGTTCAGGACTATGCTCATCTCTTGGGAGCCCCCACCCTCTGATTTTCTTAAGGTGAACTTCGACGACAGCGTTAGCGAGGGAGGGGGCGGCGGTGCCGGATTTGTTATGAGAGATCAGGAGGCCAGATTTGTGGCGGCTAGGGGCCGACGGATCTTCGATCAGATTGTGGTCGATGCCAAGATTAGAGCCGCATGGGAGGGCATCTCCCATGCAAGGCGAGTGGTGGGCGTGGACTGTATTGTCCTGGAGGGAGACTCAGCCACAGTGATCGAGTGGATCCAGGATTCGAATCGTGCTACCGATGTGATGCGCCTGATATATGACATCCGTAGTTTTTTGGAAGAGTGTGTCTTCCATCGGGCTACCTATGTCTTCAGAAAGGCAAACTATATGGTAGGCTATGTGGCATTCTTTACGGCTCATCACTTTAGAGATTTTATTTAGGATAATCACGTTTCGGTCCCGTCTCCTATATATTTTTTCCTTCTTTTCGACTTTATAGGCTGCACCCACATTCATTATGTGTGAGTCGCCGATGTACCAAAAAAATAGCACTACCGAGAAGACTGCTAGGTACATTGCTTCTTAAGCCTCGACAATCCTCATAACTTGTACATTCAAAGCCTTATGAACTCAAAAGTTCGAATGATTGCCAGAACAAGCTAATACAGGTACAAACAAAAAGCTGATCTAGACAAAACCTGAAACTAGCAAGGAAAAAAAAAATAATTTCACAACGTACCATATCCCCTAAAGCCAACTTTGAGGTCGCTCCCATATATCCTACGTACTAAACTAGCATGAGTTGATGAGGGATTCGACTCAAATCCAAGGGCCACTGAGCAGCGGCCTGGAGAATGCCGCATCTCCAAACATCTCTATCAAATCTGAACACTCCTCCTCCCCCTCTCCCTCCGTCATGAGCTCCAGGCCAAGCTCCTCATCTATATCATCTGACGCCGATATGAGCAAGAACTCGCACCCTTCATAATTCAGGAAATTCGGGGGGTCCGCCGTGTAAGAAAATATAAAATATATAAGTAAATTTACCTCATTCTATCAATTTAAGTTTTTAGGACAAGTGGTGATTACAACTTGGTATAAGAGTAGATGTCTTGAGTTCGAACCTTGTCTTAACCCCATTATTTTGCTTGGGCTCCCTTATTTAACCCCGACGCTCTGTTGTGCCTATGCTTCCCGAGACTGCTTCCACACCTGCAGCTCTCAATATCTAGGCAAAAAAAAAAGCAAAAAGTTTTTTCCCCTAGGGTTGACTTGTAGAGGTCTATTTCCACATCATTAACTGTCCATGCATTCCAATGGCTGGTGATCGGACACCATGGCACATATATGTCTTGACCCACTTAATCACCAGCCATTGCGTGCAGTACATGGACAATGTGAGATGTAAAACTAAGTCTCTCCAATTCAACCACAGGTGAAAATGGTCCTGATTCAAAAGTAAAATTGCAATGCCTAATACTAATTGAACATGAATCGAAATTAGAAATTTCGTAGTTGCATCAATAGATAACTGAAGATCCACAAAATCATGCATGGAAATGGACCACAATACCCGATTATCATATAAACTAGAACAAATATAGATAAATGGAACAAGGCTTCTTAGTGATTGTAAAGATGAATCATAACCTTCTGGCTTGTACTTGGACCTTACACCAGATGATCACATTGGACTACACTTCGTAGCAAAACTCTTGAACAAAAAAGTTACAATACGTGTGGCACTAAAGAGAGAGTTGGCAAGTTTCTGGGTTATGCGATGTCAGCTTAAAAACTCTTAAATGAGACAAAGTTTTGCATAAAATACCATTTCGACGTTCTAAACAACCCTTCAGTTTGCTGTGTACATAAAAAGCTAGAAACTAACATCTACCCACCATGAAACTAGTACACAGGAAGTTAAGGAACTTGGAGCAGTATGTATGTATTGATGGGTTATTACTTCCACAAGATTTCAGTACACAGCCTAGAAAGAATTCAGCATCCTAAGTCCAATAACTCCATTTGGGTCCATTCAAGGGTTCATATTTATGGATCCAATCTGGCAAGAATCTGGCCTGCAGGCACGATTAAATGCGATGCTGCACCAGGTCATTCCACAGTGGTATACCAGGGCAGAGTACTAGTTCTTGTGGGGCTACACAAGATGCCATCTCAAACAAGACAACCATGGGCACATTAAATCGGAAACGTCCATCATAATATCTACGGTTCAGCCCTACGACAGTCATGACCTAGTTCTGACCTGCGAACTTAGAACTGTTAATAGAAATAGTGTTTACTATTGAAGAAAGATAGATATGCTATGAATAGTGTAACCTCAGTTACGATCATTGAAATCTTTAGCACATTCATTGCATGTTCGTGGCTATCTATATATGATTTGGAGCCCTCCATGTTAATTTCTTGTAATCAAATTGAGTTGATTTCCACGAGGGTAAGATGTCGTGCCAAATGCAACCTCCAAAGATATTAGCGTATTGCTAAACAATTTCTAAGGATGGTGGTACAAACATTAAGAAGCTAGTGGGAATATGCAAGCATGCTAATTGATGTACTTCAAGAAGCCTTTGTTACCTCGGATCCCGCTCTTAATGAGCCGAAGAGAAGTGCATAAAATGGTGGAGCTACCATTGGCCAACAAGTTGCGTAGACTTCAGACCCACTTTGCTTTCACGATTTGACCTTAACATTCCATCCATGAATTCATCTTCGGCTTTGCACCGACCCCATTCCTCAAGTCCGTGGTCTTCGATCATAAACTATCTCGCCCTCCTGAGACAATTAGGTTATTTATTCCTAAAATCTAGGTTAGTCAAACTCCAGCTAAAGAGATTCCCTTTAGAGGTAGTATACATTTGTAGCATTTGGAAGGATGTTAAAGCTGAGCAACTCCAGCCTTTGCTTGAGAGTGGAGGAACATAATGCAATGGTCCCATGTTGCTCAAGTTTGGCACAGCATTTTAGACCTTATGCCAGGGAACATAGATTGCTGCAGGAAAAAAAAAAATACTCCAAGCTCCAAGGAAGGAGGCCCAAGTCAATTACATGCAGAGAATGATGTGTTTCTTGTTAGGTCATCTTTTGCATGTTAGGGTAGTTTACTAGATGCTGGCTATGTTGTTTGTTTTTTCTCTAGAAGCCTACAAGAGGGAACACTTTAATGGGCAATAGTTCCTCCTTGAAGCATGTGCACTGCTTAAACTTATTTCATATAATCTTTCTGTGGAAGCAAGGTAGCTAGATAGGATTCTGTCCTTTTCTGCAAGATATCATTTAACAAAAGAATGATGTGGATTGGAACCAAAGAATTAAGCAAGATGCCAGCCATTCTAAGAATAACATAAGCCTGAATGAGATCTCTGAGCTAAGTACATGAAATTTTATCATGGATATCAAAGTCTGAAGCTTATTGAGGTCAGAAATTAACATCTGAGACTGGGTGCTAAAGATTTGAAAGTGGATGCAAGATTTGTCCCAAGTCTTGATATACTGAGGATATTATACTACAGTTTCAAGTGAGATAATTTATCTAATAGGTGCTAAGAACACAGCAAAGAAAACCAGAAAGCCAGAACTTGGCTTTGGTAAAAGATAAATATAGGAAGAGAAAAGTACAAGGCTTTGGTAATGAGTCAGTAACAGTAGGCAAAATTGTCTTTGACAAATTTCAAATTATATTCCAAAGTTATTGAAGTCCGGAAAAGTTGATTAAGCGTACGTAGCAACTCAAAGCCTCACCCAAAAAGGTAGCCGAAAAGCTTTTTTTTGGGTTCTTTGGCCTCATAGTTACAAGAAAAGAACTATGTCACTAAAAAAGAAAAAAAAAGAAGGGCAAAAACCTAAGAGGTGAGCTGTGCTAAAAGCCTAGTGCAGCTTTCTCAAAAATACTAAAAGCGGAGGCACTATAGAGTGATAGTACATCATGATATCTTTGGTCTGCATAAGATGAAATGGATGATCAGAGATCATCATAACTAAAATAATAACCTATGGTGCTTGTAGCAGGAGAAATGTTGTAGGAGATCCGATAAGTGGAATTAGTTATATACGATAATATAAAGATCAAATTTGCTGGTAATGAGTGGGAGAAGCAGAAATCCTGTACTATATTTTAATGCCCAAAGCGTAGTCCATTATGTGTTCTTAGACTCTGAAATCTTTTTTTTTTTTTCATTCTTGGACTCTGAAGGAAAGGATTTTACGAGTTCCTAGACAGAGTGACAACCAATTCAGCTTCACAGCCTTCATCCATTTATTCATTATTATTTGTCCAAAGTCCAGAAATAATTCAATCGTACAGTCTCCAGCTTATTCGCCCTTTGCCTTGCAAGCTAGGGAGTCTAACTATTTTACAGATGAAAAGGAATTGTGAAATAAAAAAATGATAGTAAAATAAGACTTGTTCTTATGGATCCATCAAGCTTATGCCCCACCTTAATTCAAACTCAAATCCAACAACTCAAAACACCACACTCCCTCACTCTCAGCACCTTAAACAACAAAAAGGACCCACCCAAGGAAAGCTCCAACCGAGCCCATGAAGCCCACCACCTTGGAAGGAGCCCCATTTGGTGGAGGTGGAGTGCTGGTCTCCTCTCCAGCTGGGGCTGATGAGGGGGTCACTTCTGTTGAGCTCGAAGGAGGTGGTGAAGGAGGAGACAATGAGGAGACTGGAGAAGGAGAAGGTGGCGAGCTCGGTTGGTTTTCCCTCGAGGTTCGGTTGCTCCGGTCGGCCAAGACGACGACCGCCAAAGATTCGTTCTTGAGGCAGTTGGCTTCGTTTCCGCTAATGAAGTAGAATGCACCGGATCGGTTGAGGGTGAACACGGTGTTCCCGTCGTCAAACTTTTGGATAGATGTTGCTGTGTTGCAGGTGTCATAGCCATCTTTATCAACTTGGAGCACAGAGTCTTGGTCAGGTGGGTAGACAAACACTGTATCATATATGAAACTTGTTACCAGGGTGACTAAAGAGATTGGTTTTTATTAGTTTCAACATGATTGATGTTCTTACTATGGCATGGTATTATCACTGCTTATTAGTAGCAATTGTATATTTATATGATCTTTAGCCATTAATCATTATAAATACCACTGGTTAATTCAATACGTATTTAAATAACATGAATCCTTAATCTCTCCCTCCCTCTGTGTGTGTGTGTGTGTTGAGGGGAGGGGGGCAGTATTAAGTTAATAAAAGATTCTTGAGGGGAAACATGTATGATAGCATTGTGTTTGCCGTAAATCTTCTTTTTGTGGCCTTAATATATAAACTAGGAGTTTATGAAACTATACTATCCCTAAAGCATGAAGCAACATGGAAAGGAAATAAAAAGCCGAGCCTCCTAAGCTTTTAGATCTTTTAAAGAACTTGAAAAAAAGAAAAAAGAACCAACGCACGCACTCAATAGAATAGGAGCCATCATTGCAATGATGTAAAATTCAAAGTATAATTCCACACTAAGGATGAACCCAACAATGAGAAAAGTTTGAAATAAATATGTCAAATAATGTAAAAAATAATGCTGCATAGCAAACATAAAATCGATATAATTTTTAGATAAATGGTTTTTAAAATTAATAGCCAAAGCCTTAAACTCAAAGCAGGTCTTGATCCTGGCCTACCCTGATTCTGCTGCGCTGCTCTTTTTTTTTCTTTTCAGTGTTCTTAATAATATAAATTCCTTTTTTGTTTTCAGAAGTAGAAATCAACCTCAGAGCCTTCAATGCCCATATATTGATTGGATTAAACATGGAGACTCCTTGAAGAGAACCAAGGTACGTTCTTTCCAAGAGATCTCAGGATTTGCACACAATAAATTAAATTTGTTTCACCAAACAAAGCATGAATTTATATTAGCAAAAACAACAGGAGGAGATTATGGAACTGGAAAAGTGATAGATCGTGTAAAGAGGTCCCAGAGGAAGATGGTGCATGAAAGATTTCTTAGACGATGATCCTACAAGCCTTCATATTTTCAAAAGATCTTGAGATTTTAAAACTAAATTCAACCATCAAATACATATTAAGAAATTTTTCAAACAATTTTGAGCTAAGATATTGAAGATTACTTGTTTCTTTGGATGAGCAAGATTAGCTGTTAACCGTAGAACCATCTTGGTTCCTCATGATAAACATGTAGATCAATATTAGAGCTGTGTAAATTCTAAATATTATACAAGTGGTAAAGTCCAATCATATCAGCTTGACTGGCAAACATTATAACAAGACAAATAGCTATAGGCCAATGCATTTGACGGAAGTAATATTTATGACATTCCTAGGTTCAATCATTCAAGTCACTATCTGATGGAGTTGCATGATCCTAGGAACCTAAGGTGGTGACCCGCTGACCCATAAGTTTGTGATTTCAACACTAAATATTCGACAAATGAAAGCAATACTGAGCAATCTGATGATTGCAAGGATGCCTTTGATCTATTCTAGTGATCAATCAACTTACGTAGTGAATCTCCAATTTGGAACCGATTTGTTTCTGCCCATTGCTTGTATGACATTGCGTTAGGACTGGGTACACTCCACCCCATTGGACCTCCAACCTTGAATTGTTTTGCACTGGCCATTGTCATCATTGACAGAGCAAGACAAAAGAGCAACGAGCCATGGAAGTTTGCCATGAGAAAAATGTTTTTGGTTGTAGTGGGAGGAAGGGAATGAGACTAAAACTAGGATGACAAGTTGAGGCCTGAGAAGAAGGATGCTATGGCTTGGGGTATTTGTAGACCTATTCCATGAACTCTACAAGCTGTGGAAGAGTCCCCTTTTACAAAGCCTCTTCTTTTTGATATCTTAGCCTAGGGGCCAAAGCATATGGGCCACTTTATGGTTAGGGTTGCTTTTGTGTGCTTTCATATCTACTTTCAGTAGAATACCTCTCGAAGTTATACTTTGCTTGGTGGCCTAGGAATATTCATAGCTTGTTCTTTAGTTTATATCAAGGGTAACAATCTTTTATGCTCTCAGAAGTTCCAAGCACTCATGGTTAATTTAAACTTTGCGAGTATATATGTACATGTATATAGTGGCTGCTTGATCTCCAGAGATAAACCCATTTGGATATGTTTCAAGCTTCACACAAACAATTTTCAGTTTGCTCCGAACAGCGAGGATGGAATTCAAAGCAACCATGGCCATGGATCCACCTAATTTTCAGCTGTGACAGCATGCAAGCAAAAGGAAAAGCCTATATTTGGTGTGTGACAGCCAATAGTCAAGACTTGATGTCCAGGATATAACAGCAAACTATGTGGTCAGGTAGTTGAAAGCTTGGAAAGGTTTGGAAGAATTAGAGCCTGACTTTGTTGAGAGGTCATCAGACTGGCTTCTTTCTTTGTCCTCAAGCATGGTGTGAAACTACTGCTGCTGCATTAGTTCTCAGACTCTTTTTTTCTTTTTAGTATCTATATAATTATTTTGTTTTCTGAGAGAGAGAGGAGGCAAAACACATCAACATTTTATTAAGATCACCAAATGTGGTACATCAACAAAAATACTAATCATAGATACCACCGCTCATTTTATTTGATAAATGAAATAGGAGGGAACCGGGCCTCGCAAATACAAAGAACTTGAAGTACAGGGGAAGACAAGGGCTAAGCCTCTGCCCTACACCTTACAGACATTCTACCCATGAAACATACACTCATCCTGAGAAAGCCAGTTCTTGCCACCTACTTTCTATACTACAACCTAGCAGACAAATTACAATTTACAAACTAGACTTTTGACGAGCATTCCTTAGACTAGATTAATGTCAATCTGAAAGCTCTTAGTTCCAATTCTCCTAACTCTACATGGCACCTTATCTTACCACCACAATTTGTGAGGGCCTGTTGGACCTCAGCCATTCCATGATCTTTGTTCTATGTACTCCAGATTCAACCACAGAGAGAGTATCTCAAAAACATAGGATCAGCCGGAAACCTTTTACGAAACATAAAATCTTGCCTTCTGACCTACCGTCGCTTTTATAGATTATCCACTTTCACTTGCTTGTTCTTCAAAAATGAACACATGAAAACTCTCATCTTCCATGATGCTTAAGCCGGCTATAGGTCTTTGACAATTAGATGAAAAAAAAAAACCACCATTACTAAGAAACCTGTAAAATGATCCAACTGAGAACACCCATATGATCTCCCATAACCAAACTAACATTACCTACTTGAGTCTGATACAGCATTAAAATCTGGACCCTAATTCAAAAAAGATTTCACTTAAAATATTCAACATTACTCATGCACTAAGAAGATACAAAAAAAGCCAACTCAAACTGAATGTTAATAACCTCATCCAAGATGTTCTAGCACAAATGTGAATGTCTGACATTTCTTTCTAAATCTTCCATCAAAAGGCAATAGCAACGATCACCTAATTATCCCTCAGCCTCACTTCACTCTTGTAGCACATCAAAAATACCAAAAAGACCTTGCCGCCCTCTTAATTTCAGCTTATCCTTAAAATGACATAATATCTTACACAAGGACATCTAAAAAGTAGATAAGAAGTTGTCTCTTCAGCTCCATGACATGGAACAACAGGCTTGATATAGTCTGTGCCAAATCCTCAACTATAAAATTCTTAGTATTAGTTGGCAACCTAGTGATCAAATTTTCCACCACAAATCAGGAATTTATAGAAAGATTTGACTGTCTCTAGTATAGGATGAACCAGGCTAAAAATATGCATCAAATGATGATAGTAATTATGCAACCCTTCATCTAAGTATCTTCAAAAAGGTGCCACTTTCTTAGGAGTTAGGACCATTATAGACCACAAAAGCCTCCTAATTGTACCTCTCAAAAGCCTCCTAATTTCACCCAACTATATGTCAGCTAGGTCCCTTGTGAAAGTCCTATAAAGAAACTCAATCTGGCTCATGCAATTAAAGCTTGTCTTTTAATGCATATGGGGTTGGGGGCAGAACATGAGGTCCTAGTGGAATAAAGGTGCAGTATCTCAAAGTGCAACATATGTTTAGAGACAATAATCTATGATAAAATTCAGTCCCTAAGCTGCTCACTGGAACAAAATGAAAATGTGAAATAAAAGAAAAGAAATTAATTCAAAATCAGGACCACCATTTTAATTTACTTTGAGACACAATACTTTGGTTCATTGTTGTACAGGTGGGCTGGAAGCCATATTATTTAAATACATTATTTGCACAGATACATGAGCATTTATAGCCTTCAATTTTACAGAAAGAATAATGAAGTATGATTCATACTTGAGTTTATTCAAAAACAAGAGCCAAATATCAAAATTTTCTTTTCAAGTTGACAAATGAAAATTTATGCTGTGGTCTTTTGTCTTCTTTCTTTCTTAGCTAAACATTGACATTTTTAAATGGGAATCAAATGTCTTCCTAACTAAGAAAATGAAATTTAACACGAACACATTAGAAAATCCCTAAACGATTTGATATTCATGTGGTGTTTCACTGGTATATTCAATTGCAGTGGTATATGAAGCTCTTGACCTCGACGATCTTGATGATGAGGATGGGGATGAGTCCTTAGCTTTTCTCCTCCTTGGTTTTTTAGGAGCTTTTGGTATATCTGGGCAAGGATGATCAGCAAAAATCCCAGAAAGCGGTTGAAGTTCTTTAGACTGATCAAAATCTGTTAAAATTATATTTAGCAAATTATTTGATGGGAGGAACAACATTTTTCAGAATAAAAACAAAAATTCTCGACATAACAATGTTTTGAGGCAATATTTACCCACAGTATATTAACAGAGTAATAATAGTCAAACTAACTTCAAAAATGGGAGGCCTGCCATGCTCATGAGTAACACACTTCGATTCAATATATAAGCAAACATGCTTTCATATGCAACAAAACAAAAAGTTTACAAGACCATGGCAACAATCAGCATACGAATAAGGATCCATATAGTCGAACCAAAATATTTTGGGGCGTTGATCTATCTTTTAGAAGAAGGCTGACTCATATGAGGATACAGAGCTTATATAGTTGTACATTGAAGATACAGAGATCCTTCAAATCATATAGGAGATTGATCCGCTTGTTGAATAGTTTAACAGGTCTACTTACAGACCACTGTCTTTTGTAAAAGATTTTTATTTTTCTTTTGTATTTTTCTTTCTTGCAAATCTTTTATAAATAGTTTATGTAAACTTTTCTTTTCTAATAAAGGCCGGGTGGCTTTCCTTCCCTCTCCATAAAAAAAAAGGGAAAAAAAAGGAGATTATGGTTATGATTAGTAATTATATTAAGATTTTTATACAACATAATGCACAAACAGAAAGTCTCCAAATCATATGATTTTTTATTTAATATCTACTCCACAACATGACATGACAATTAACAACATTACATCTTATTGAAGATGTTTCCAAAAATCCTAGTATGATTCCACTCTTTTCTCTTTCCAATCCTTTCTTTTTCTAACCCTTTCACCAAACCAAAACTAAACATAGGAAACTTTTTAAAATGACATATTATAAGGCCTTATTTATGACTTCCATATCTAAAACAAAGAGGAGACTCCACTTATATAAACTCAACCTACATAAACAAATCTTCAGCATTTTTTACTTATCTATTTATTTATTATTTTGAAGCAAAGTTCTTTTTTGGGTGTCTATATTTTTCCTCTGCTACCCAAAGAGGCACATGATGGCCTACCACAACTCTAATATGATTCTGTGTATTCCTAACACATCACTGTTGCCATCATGATCATGATCATGATCAGATCAGTCCTATCACCTCTCACAACTTTGTCCCATGTTATATGGTGGATATGTGACAATTAGAAAGAGAGAAGAGGAGAGAAGGAAGAACGAGCCTTGAGAAGCCCAAGAGGTCTCTCTGCCAAGCGAGGCTGATGAAAAATCTGATGATGCCTTGAATTCACTCAACTGCACTACAAAGCACACAAATCCAAATAGACAGTAACAAACATCACATAAACTTGGAAGACCACCTCAACGAGAAAGGGGAAAAAAAAAAAAGCATGAATACCATTCCAAAATTTAAATTTGCGGAATACCATTTTAAAATTTATATTTATTTCTGTACCCTCATAAAACACTGTTTTTGCATACATACTTCTAATATAACGGTTCTTCTAACACCATTAATAAAAACTATATTTATTATAATCAAAAATAAAGTAAAATTTTAAAATTACTTTTTTTCATCACAATCGCCTTATAAATGTTTTGTTTTACACATTTACCCATTAAAGATATTTTAGTCATTTTAATTTAAAACCGTTAATTTTAATGACGTTAGATAGCGTAGGTACATATGCAAAAACAGAAATAAAAAAAAGATAGAATAGCAAAATAAGTATTTTATGAGGGTATGCAAGTAAATATAAATTTGAGAGGATATTCATGCAAAATTCAATATTTAGAAAGATATTCATGCAAAAAAATCTAAATAAAAATTATTGTGAAATAAAAGCCTTTACCCAAGCAGGGGCACTGCCGCATGAGTTGTCCCAACCAATATGTGCCACGTGTCTCACATCCGTTGGGTATCCAATTTCCATGTCATGTTCCTTTTGTGCTGTAGCACAAAACCAGATTAAAACAGTGGAAAGAAATATGACTCTATGCCTTTTATTTTGAGGGAAAAAAAATATTTGAGATATTTGTTGATGATGACAAGAAAAAAAATAGTACCAATAAGAGAGAGAGAGAGAGAGAGAGAGAGAGAGAGAGAGAGAGAGAAGGCAAAGACCATTACCAAAAAGCAGAGAGAGATATTTCAATCCCTTGAAGAGCCCTTTCATCTTGCTAGCCATGGGGAGTGGAGGCTGTCTGTCCTACCAAACAAAAACTTCCAACAAATAAAGTGAGGCAAGATAGAAATAACCATCAGAAAAGGAGTATGATAAAGCTGTCTCTCTTCTTAGTCTTTTGAATGTAATTGGTAGTGCTCTAATAACAAGAGGGAAGCATTCCTTTGTGCCACAAATGTCTGTCTCTCTCAATCAAACGACAATCTTTTTGAGCAATGACATTTGGCATCAGATAAGAATGCTGAACACGTCAAACTTGAACTCTGCAAACCATTTCTGCTCAAGAGCTGAAAAAAGAGAGATCTTTTTCCAACTTGCTATCCATCAGATGATAATTCTCGTAGAAAATATCAAAGAAGGGAAAGCATATATACCTCTATGGAAATGATGATGATATGCTTTGGGTGCAATGTGTAGCAAGATTCAAAAGAACAAAACTTTCATCAAATCAATGACTCCATTCCAGCCCATCTTTTTATCTAGCTAGCATTCAGAAAGACCAGAATAAAGAAGAAGTATAGAGACTTCTGTTTTGGATTATGGGCAGAGAGAGAGAGAGGGAGAAAGATATTTAATGGAGGGTTCTTAATGCAAGTATTGGTTTGGGAGACTGCGGATTTTCTTAAGTGAGGAGACTCTGCTCTTTAAATTATGGAATAACAATTGGAAAATTAGATGTAAAAAATGAGAGAGGATCAGCTGTGCTTCTCTGCCTAACGTACAGCAACATACATCCAACGTTCTCTGTCATTTTTTTAACTGAAAAGATTAGAATGCATAATATATTAGTTCCAAGGAACAAGATTAAAAGGAATGTGTTGCTATAATTAAGCTTCTTTGATGATCACTACTAACAGTCTTGGCACAACTTAGATCACAATATATTGGATTAGTTGGAAAATTCGTGTCTAAAACTTTGCAAGGGTTCAGGTATACAATACTTGCATTATTCATGTTGATTATCTGCAACTAAGTATAGGAAAAAGGCAACCTTTGACACCACTTTGTACTAGGAGATATATTTCGGTGTCAAAGTAGTTCTTTTTTTTTTTTTTAACTTTACATTGATTCAAACATGCCTAAAATAATTAACTTGTTTACATTTCAATAGCTATTTGGTCAAGAGAAATATAGGTGATCATAGTTTCTTGCCGCCGTATGCTCGGTGATACAGCAATTAACTACATATAATCAAATGAAGTGAGTCACTATTAAACATCAATTGTGGATGACATCCATCATCAACCAAATTACTTATCCTCATATGTAATCTCAAGATCCAAATAATTATCCTACTTTAAATTGCAAAATCATCTACTAATGATCTATAATCGATGGTACGTAATAAGGATCTCCATTTTAAGGATGGGACATTTAGAGTACATGATCTTAAAACTTATGCAATGATTATCCTCATTTTAAGGTCATGGCTGACATGAGGAATTTAAAGCTAAAATAAAATATGGAAATTTTGTTAACATCTGTAAAATTAAGTAAATTTTTCCAGCTTAAAAGCACTCCAAGAATTAGAAAATATAAAATAACAAATAACTTCTTCTTAGGTATATCATGCTCTAAAATTGTATAAAATTTCTCTAAGCAACATTTTAGCTTTTGTCAGCATATATGTGAGATGCAGAATCTACAACAACAAATGACCACATTTAATTAATATTCTCCACAACTAAAATATTACTATCATTGTTATTTTGTTGTTGTTATTGTTGTTGGACATTTTGGCCAAATCAAAATTCGCCGATAATTAAATAAATTCAAATTTAAAAATTAAAGAATACTGAGCAAATGCCGTTTCTCATAAGCTCTAATCGAATCTGACTAAATTCAAGAATCTTCAAGATTTAAGGCCTGATTTGCTTACACGACTATGGAGAAGGAATTCCTTCCTTTGATACAACACTTTATATTTTTGTTATCATAGTTATGGACTTCTCACATCTATATATCTCATAGCTAGAGTCTACCAACATGGCTACATGACACACTGCCCAAAAGGAATGCATTCAGAAGTCAGAATTATATAGAGAGTTGGGTTGGCTTCTCTCTGTCATGCGGCCTAATATGCTTTCTCTGAATCAATTCCTACTGCATCAAACACAGGATCTTTGTGTCATCTCCATCATATATAGTATGCAGATGCAGTCTCCTGGATTATATATTGTTGTTATGGCATAGCAATTGTCTCCAGCTCCAATATATATATATATATATTGTTCCAAACTTGGAGGCTAGCCCTCTTATAAATTAATTATGAACTGCTAAATTATTTTATGGGTGACTCAAGGTTGGAGCCACGTTTTGTTGGTTGTTGCTTGATGAGTGACACAACCATGGATCTTTGGAAGTTGCCATCACCACAAATCTTCAAGTCCTATACCATTCTAGAATTATGAGTTCTAAATGAATGCATTGGGCTTTTTGCAGGGCAATCCTCATGATCACTATAATCTTAAGGAAAATCCAAATCAGTCCCTGAGTTAAACCCTGGGAGAAAGATAATGGAATATTTCATTAACAATTAACCTGATACCCAAAACGCGTCTGCTTGGGGACTGGATCATAGTTTAGAATAACTCTTTGAACTTTGTTCTCAGCACGAAACCAGCTATATATGATTAATTTATTTCAATGTTTAAGGTGGAGAAACTCAACATGCCTGAACTTTAAAACACCCAAACCGGCGCCCCTACTTTCCAAAATTTTGAACTTTTCAAAGCTTTATCTACAAGTTTGAAATCAATGGATATCAAATGGTTTCTAAGGTTTTTTTGGCCACCAACTCCGAATCTTGTTCAAGGATTGGACTTCTATAGCTAGCAAAAAAGAAAACCAGCATTCCATCTTTTCACAAACTACCTACAACCCACCGCCACCACCCTAATTTCCTTTTGGCACCTACTTTCATCTTCACCTCTCTTCTAATTAACTCTCCTCATCTTGTAATTATCCTTTAGCTTCAATATTCACATCACAGGAAAAATAGCTTTCTCCGACTGTGATCTGCTGATGCTAGAAAAAAGCGTCGGCAATTTAGTCACCGTGCCAAAATTTGCCGACGTTTTTTAGTAGCGTTGTTAGGAATTAAACTATGACGACATTATAAGCGTCCTCAGAAACCAAGGGATTAAGACGACGCTTATAAGCATCGTCGGAAGTGAAAAGCCAAGATTAAGACGAACACCTGTATTGATAAATACAGGCTAGGATTTCGTAACTCTGTACTCAGTAAAAAAAACAAGTTATGCAGTTCATCAATGCTGTTGTTAGCAGAGTTGGCAGGTCCTTTGACATTAATATAGGATAACTGGTTTCCATCTTGCCCTCAATTTGGCTTTGGCCAAGCTTCCACCACTCAATTTGTATGGAGAAGAGAAACAATTGTTTGAGCTAAAGTGGAGAATTTTTGTGGTGTGAAATGCATAGTTAGTTGGAATTTTTCTAACCCTTAGAATTGTCTTCACCTATCAGTAAGTTTCGGCTACGTTCGATGCTTTAGGATCCATGTACCCTTCACTTGTCGTTTGAGAGAGTTCTATTATTTGGGGTAAAAAATATAAAAGAGAGAGGAGGAGGAGGGGGAGGAGGACAAAAGTAAATTGAAAAACCATAAAGATGAGATATATGGACATCCACAGAAAACGGAAACTAAAATATTCTCCTTAGTTTTTAGGAATTCAACGTTCTTTTTATATATGCAAAGGTTCATTGTCTCTCACGATTCCCAGCCCTCCACTATGGGCCCAGCCATGGCGAGCTACAAGGAGGTACTTCTAAAAGAAAACCAAGAAAAGAAAGAAAGAAAGAAAAGAAAGAAAGGAAAGAAAGAAAGAATGATGGAGAAATCAACTTTTCATTTTCATGATTATTTTGATGGATTCTTTTATTAGTTTTAACCAATTTTAAAGCATTATATATGATTGTCCACCTCTCCTTATGTTTAGAAAATCATTGTTTGTATAATGATAAATCTGGTGTTCTATCACTATCCAGTGATTTGCTAATAGTTTTAAAATATGTTGGGCATTACAATTTACAATCTACAGCATTTATTTGCAATCTAATGTAGCGTTGAAAGTCTTTTTCTTCCATTACTTAGAACTCGATTTTGTGTTTTGAATTAATATTTAGCATTAATTTTCATTCTCTTCTTTTTCTGCAATTATTTGGCTCGACAATAATTGGTAAGTTGAAATTACATAAAATACTACCTCTTACCTTGTCATTTTGACTCCTGTCTCAATTTGTACATAAATCTTTTAATGAGTTCGCCATGCTAATTTTCTTGGTATTGCTCCAAATTTATCAGATGTCTGTGAAAGGAACATTGGCCTCAATGTTGTTATCCTTACAAATTTTTCTGCACATAATCTGAAAAATGTTATTTAGAATATATGTATGTAGTAATTTTAATTATCCTACAAAAGAATCTCCACTAATCTATGAAAATATGAAAGTTATATATGGCTTGAACTTCTTTGTTTAGGTCAACTTTTGTTTTTTTGGGCCTCATATTTTGTTCTTTATTGATGGATTCTTCTTCTCAGAAGAATGCATGGATGGCTGTCCCTCAGTTTGGAGGGTGGGATCAAAAGACAGGTGCACTGGATTACTCCATGGTCTTTTCACGAGCTCGTGCTAAGAGGAAGCAATACAAGAATCAGGCAAAGCAAATAAGCCTTGGAAATGAAGAGGAGCTCATGGCATACCATAGATATGAAACTGGCTCTGTGATGGTAAATAGTTCTTTCTTTTTCTATTTTCTTTTTTCTTAGTAATACTACTTTTAGTACATTGGATTGGTTGCTTGCTCACAAATATGGATGCAAGAATTTTATTTCATTGACCGCCTATACGACTAAATATACCCTTATACGAAACAAACATGCGAGCAATTTATTCTTCTAATAATTGGCTTGAATATTCTTTTAATGATGATTGGGTCACTTGTTGTGTCACCATGAGCATTTGAATGCCTTTTTGCATGCTTCCATTGAATTGTTGCGTCCTAGGCAAGCAAATGTGCATAGCTAGACTACATAGCTTTTAATACATATACACATACATATATATATATATACATATACATATACATATACATATTACTATACCTCAAAAACAAAATATTTTATGAAGTGTCTGGCCTAATTAGTTATAGTTTGAAGCAGAGTACTTGTCAAACATCTTGGTATTAGACCGAGTATTTTGAGTGGAGACATTGGCATACACTGGTTTATCTACATTTCCTATATATAGCTGGATTATATTCCAATAGAAGATATTTTTGTAAACATAGGAGAAATAAATTGGCAATTTATTATATTTCATTAGTTTGTATGTTTAAGGAGAAGAAAGGATGAACTTGAGCAGGTAAATCATGTGTAGCTTCTATTTCTCAATACCCAAACTAATTCCTCCTCTGACAATTCTTTTCAATATCTGTCTGCAGTATATGCCAAAAAAGAAGAAGCTGACACGCTCTTTTAGTTGCTTTGCGATGGCTTGAATTTGCTGGATCGAATAGTAACATGGCTCTTAATAGCTTCCAGGTCTGTGCTGATTGAGGATAGAAATCCTGTCTCTGTCTCTACGTGAAGGATATCATATGCATGCATTCTCCCAATTTAAAGTATTTCTCTTATGATTATGTTCGCCATGATGTGTAATAAAATGGCCATGATAATAAAGACTGGCAAATGATCAAATGTTAAAGGAGAAATATGGAGCTGTTGGTAGGATGCATCTAAAAAATAACATTTTGTACTTGCAAACTTCTGATTTACAGGTTTGGCTTTTCATGTGTTTATACAAGCATCTCCAATCTTGATAATTTTTTTCGATAGCTTAATAATCCTTGATTTTTTTCTGATGCAAAGATGAGTACCACCCATCCACATTTCATGAAAGTAACTTCAGTTGATGCACACTTTGAAAAAGATCATCATATTCCTTCAATTTAGCAGATACAGCCAGAGATGATCGTGCCCAAATACTATTAACCTCTTCGAAATTAAGTGTCTCTGCTTTGACAAATATATAATTTGCCAGCCCTGACTCTAAACTTCTTTCTATTTTCTTAATTCTCCAGATATGCTAACAAGAGAACTTGGATTTTAAAATAATCCTCTCGGTATAGAGACATCTCCAAAACAAAATAGGAGAAATTAATTCCCCACCCTTCAAAAGACCCTAGTATGACAATAAATCCCTGTTGACTAGTCTTATAACAACCAGTCCAATAATTTTAGTATGTTTAATTCCCGATCCTTGAGAGTATTTTTATGAGACGAAAATACCCCTCCTCAAAGTACCCAGTTTTTGTCCCCAAACTGAAACTCACCTTCTTCTTCCCCCATTATGCCTTCCTATCCCCCGCCGTGGCCGATGACCGCTCCCCCGTCCACCGCCTCGACGCCCTCCAATTCGCCGCCTCACTCCTAATCTTCCTCCTCGTCGCCGCCGCCCTCCTCCTCCCGCACCCCCTCACTCCCGACCTCCTCGCTTCCCTCGTCTTTGCCCTCCTCTCCGCAACCTCCGCCCACTTGGCCACCGCCTAGCAGATCTCCGACCTCCAGGCCAAGTTCGACTTCCTCTCTGCCGCCGTCTCCACCACCGCCTCCCTTGAACTCGACCTCCACCCGCGCTTCTTCTCCACCATCGCCGCCCGCGAGATGATCCGAAGGAGAAAGGGTCTCGGCCGTGCTCCACCGGCCATGTCACCGAGCCACCGCCGGCCTCGACACTCTTCCAGCGCCGCCGGCCTTGCGGGAGGAGAAGAAAGAAGAAAGAAGAAGAGGCATCGGGAAAAAGAGAAGAAAAAGAAAAGAAAAAAAGGAAAAATAAATAAATAAATAAATAAATAAATGCATAAATAAATAAAAATATATATATGAATGAATGAATAAATAAATAAATAATTAAGATAATAAATAAATATATTTCAATAAAATAAAATAATAGATAACTAAATAAATAAATAACGATCCAGCACTCTTCCGGTGTCGCCAGCCTTGCAAGAGGAGAAGAAAGGAGGGAAGAGAAGAAAAAAGAAAGAAGAAGAAGCTTCGGGAAGAAGAGAAGAAAAAAGAAAAAAAAGAAAAAAAAGAAAAGGAAAGAAAAAGAAGAAAAGAAAAAAAGAAAAAAAGAAAAGAAAAATAAAGTTAACTTACTATTGCAATTAAGTTAGTAAGCTTGAATACAGTGCACACAGTAAAACTATCTCTGCGTGCCATTTTCCTCCATCTTGGGAATTCAATTAGAAAACAATAACATATGCTTAAATCTTGTATCACAGTTAGTACCTCATCTCAAACCTTTTTTGCTCCAAATTAGAAATTCAGTGTGTACGACGTTTTAGTATCTCACCTCAAACCTTATACATCAATGTCGGCATAACACCTTACTGTGTGCACAGTTAATTTAACTGTGTGCGCAGACAATTTATCTGTATGCCAAAATAATTAAATTGTGTACAGAGTAGAATTTACTGTGTGCACGGTTAATATAACTATGTTTTGGGGTAAAATAACAGTCTTGAAACATTTGTTTTAAATTCAATGCAATCTTCACAAGGGTACAATAGCGAGAGAAACAAGAACATATGCATACGACACATCCACTTCAAACCGATCTCAAAGATCTCTAAATTTTATGGCTTCTTGCCTACAAGAATAACAAGAATAAGAAAATATCTATGTACGGAATGTAGTCAAGTAGGAAGAGATAGTTTTCTATGTGTTGTAAAAGTTGATTGTAAGATGAGTGCATTTGCATTATTTTGTGTCATATAACATTTAAACAGAAAATTAGATTATGTTGATTATGTTGAGATGATTGGCCAAATTTTCTACTTGCTATCATGCTCATTGCTCAGATGCTGAAATATAACTTATAAGTTCTCAAAAAGTGACTAAACTATGTGCCGGCACACACTTACAACACTGTTGCGGTAAACTTTAACGCGTGCAGCGTGTCATTTTGGAAATTCAGTTAGTTCCAGAATTTTAGAAATTGCAGCGTGCCAAAATCTAGATTGGCACATCCCAAAATGAAGTAGTGAACTCCTATTTTTGATGAGTAGAAGGTTTGGCAAAGTTTAATCACCGTTATTCTATCCCGAAATACAGTTATTTCAACTGTGCACACAGTTTATGATACTATACACACAGTTTATTTGTTTTGGAAAACAGTTATTTTGTCTGCGAACACAATAAATAAAACTGTGCACACAGTTAAACGTTATTAGGAAATTGTTGTAGAAGTGGTTGGGATGAGGTAGTAAAAGGGAATAAACACTCAATCTAGATTGGCACATCCCAAAATGAAGCAGTGAACTCCTATTTTTGATGAGTAGAAGGTTTAGTAATATTTGAACACCGTTATTCTATCCCGGAACATAGTTATTTCAACTATGCACACAGTTTATTTGTTGGAAAACACAGTTAAATTAACTGCGAACACAGTTAATAAAACTGCGCACACAGTTAAGTATTATTCTGAAATTGTTGAAAGTGGTTTGAGATGGGGTACTAAAACGGAGTAAACACTAAATCTACATTGCTACATCTCTTAATGAAATAGTGAACACCTAATTTTGATGAATAGAAGGTTTGGCAAAGTTTGAAGAATGTTATTCTATCCCGAAACACAGTTACTTCAATTATGCACACAATAAGTTCTACTCTGCACACAGTTTCTTTGTTTCCGAACACAAATAAATTAACTGCGAACATAGTTAATTAAACTGTGCACCCAGTTAAGTGATATTCAGAAAATGTTGCATAAGATGGCACGCTGAATTTTATGAAACTCCGATACACTTTTAAGCATAGGAATAATAGTATCTGAAACTGTAATACACGATTTAAGCATTTATTATTGCTTCCATGGAATAATTCCCAAAAATGGCACACAGAGGATTTTGAAACTCTAATACGCTTTTAAGGAAAATGGCATGCTGCAATTTCTGAAATTCTGGAACTATAATTATTGATATCCAAAATGATAATGGGACCTAACTAAATTTCCAAAATGGCACGCTCATTTTTCTGAAACTCTGTTACGCTTTTAAGCACTTGAACTATTTTGGCACAAGATTTAAGCTTACGTTTATGTTTCCTAATTGAAATGTGGAGATGGAGCAAAATGGCACGCTAAATTTTCTCAAACTCCGATACACTTTAGTTGTTAGATTTGTCGGTACTCTTTATCGTCAGTTTGGTGCCTGTTGATAATGAAAAGTTATGTACCTACTTTCAATTATCAACCATTTGGAGTACAGCCTTCGATTTTAAACAAATTTCCAAACAGAATTACCAAATTGGAGGAACACAAATTCAATTGGCACACTGATTTTCTGAAAGTGTGATAGATATTTAAGCATGTCCTGCTTATGTTTCTATTTATAGCCTCATAACCATATTACAACTGTGCTGGCACAGTTTATGAAACTGTTTCAGAACCTATAATAAGTCATCATGATAGACATTTCAGTAATGAGCACGACAAGAAGCAGAAAAGGAAGCCAATCATCTGAACAAAATCAACATAATCATATTATCTGTTATTTTATTACACAAAAAATAAAAATGCACATATTTACATTCATCTTTTACAACACATTAGTCTAAGATCTATTTCTACTTGACTTCAGTCTAAACATTGATCAAAACTTATCAAATGCAAATGCACTCATCTTATATTTATGTGCCGTATGCATATGTTCTTGTTTCCCTCGCTATTTTACCCTTCTGAAGATTGCATAAGATTTAAAACAAATGTTTCAAGACTGTTATTTTACTCCAGAACATAGTTATATTAACCGTACACACAGTAAATTCTACTCTGCACACAATTTAATTGTTTTGGCATACAGATAAATTGTCTGCACATACAGTTAAATTAATACTGTACACAATAAGGTGTTATGTCGGCATTGATGTATAAGGTTTGAGGTGAGGTACTAAAACGTCGTACACACTGAATTCCCAATATGGAGCAAAAACGGAGCAAAAAAGGTTTGAGATAAGGTACTAACTGTGATACAAGATTTAAGTATATGTTATTGTTTTCTAACTGAATTTTCAAGATGGAGAAAAATGGCACGCAGAAATAGTTTTACTATGTGCACTATGTTCAAGCTTACTAACTTAATTGCAATAGTGAGTTAACTTAATTTTTCTTTTTTTTATTTTTTTATTTTTTTTTATTTTTTTATTTTCTTCTTTTTGTTTCCTTTTCTTTTTTTTTCTTTTTTCTTCTCTTCTTCCCAAAGCTTCTTTTCTTTCTTCCTTCTCCTCCTCCCTCCTTTCTTCTCCTCCTGCGAGGCCGGCAGCGCCAAAAAAGTGTCGGATCGTTATTTATTTATTTAGTTATTTATTATTTATTATTTTATTTTATTGAAATATATTTATTTATTATTTTATTTATTTATTCGTTCATTCATATATACACGCACACTCATTTATGCATTTATTTATTTATTTTTCTTTCCTTTTCTTTTCTTTTCTTTTCTTTTTTCTTTTCTTTTTCTTTTTTTTTTCTTCTCTTCTTCCCGATGCCCCTTCTTCTTTCTTCTTTCTTCTCCTCCCTCCTTCTCCTCCCGCGAGGCTGGCGGAACCGGAAGAGTGCCGAGGCCGGCGGTGGCTCGGCGACGTGGTCGGTGGAGCGCGGCCGAGACCCTTTCTCCTTTGGATCCTCTCGCGGGCGGCGACGGTGGGGAAGAAACATAGATGGAGGTCGAGGGCAAGGGAGGCGGCGGTGGAGACAGCGGCGAAGAGGGAGTCTCACTTGGCCTGGAGGCCGGAGCCGATGATGCGGAAGCGGAACGGGCACTTACAGACCTTACGGGATGGCTTGGAAGTTGGAAGGAATAGGATTCAGAACAGGAAAAAAAAAAGGAAAAATGAAGATGAAGAGGGTGAAGGGCATTATGGTCTTTTCATGAAAATTTATTATGCATTGGAAATGGTTATGGACCGGTTGTTAAATTTATGTTCAACAGGGATTAAACATTACGGTCCGGTCAAAAAATGGACCGGACATTAGTTCCCCCAACAAAATATAGGTAATTTCTTTCACATTATGACATGAAAATATAAGCTAGGAGCTGGCCATGATCTCCTAACCAGATTGTTAGGAGTTGATACTTTGCCTCTTAAGCTAACCAAGTAATTTTTCTCACCTAAGCAGGAGCCTGAGAATTCTGCACACAGTGTTGGCGCCTCCTTGAAGCTTGTCCCCAAAATTAACAAATCTGTAAGTCTATCACAACCATCAGTTGGCCTAATTACGTTCAAAAAATCCATGAGATTATTAAATTTTATCACAAATCCATCTTCAGATTCCTTTCGAACATCAATCTAGTGAAAAATCGAGAAGCAACAGTAGCACTTTTAATCAAGGAAATATAATATAATTTATAAAATCACAAAATGGTAAATCATTGATTCATATATGGTGCCATAATCTAATAGTCCTACCATTACCCAGAAGAAGGGTAATACAGCAGCGAAAAATATCTTTAACCTCTCGAACTACTTTCTAGGAGTGAGAAGAATTGAGAGGTTATCTAACTTAGAGGCATCCTCAAATAACTCTCACTCGAACAACTCCCTTCCAAATCTGCTCATCTCCCTTCAAATCTTTCAACCACCTTTACCTCATAATGTCATGCTCATCCCCCTACTTCAACCCAAGACCTCCTGAGCCTTAGATATAAAAACGTTCTTCCATTTGATCAAGCAAAAGCCACCACCAGTAGAACTGGAACTCTTTCAAAAAGTAATTTCTTTCTCCAATCTAGCCTCTCGACTACCAATCTGGAATCCGAAATTTAGCAAGGAAATAAAATGGTAAGACAGAACAGAGATCATCAAAGCTAACCTTCCACCAATAATCTTAGCAGGTCGTTTAGCAAGCCTTTTCAAAAACTTTTCCAGCAAAAGGTACCCAATTAGCTCCCTTGAAGCCAAATGATCTTAGAGGAAGCCTAGGATACTTAAAGATCATGTACTTATAATTCAAATAGCAGTGAACATCTCAACTAGTCCAGCCTCACTTGCAGTTATGACCCAAAACCTATTTCCTAGCACCACAAGCGACTCTCCAACTTACCCAGAACCTAGCCTTTCTTTCCTTTTTTGTCACTTGAATTTTATGACCCTAAGGTTCTTCTAATTAGTAAAATTTCTATTCTTCCCAGTACCACATATATGGAAATTCCTCCAAGAATTTCTAATAGCATCCAAGCAGGGCATCCAAGAGTAAAAATCATTCTCAATAATACGTCCAGCATTAAACAAACCCTGCAGGCTACTCCAAGAACAGGTGGAATCATTTTCAACCGGTCCCGGATGCCCATAAAATTAACAAAATTCAGCCAGAAATCCAGAACACTATTCAGTAGCTGCATGCTAACCAAATCCCCTGCAAAAATACAAGCACCAGCTACAGTGTATCGATGCAATTAAAAAGAAAACAAAGGATGTCTTACAGCTACCGAAAGTTCGAAAGCTAGATGTCTATCCCTGCATTATAACCCATAACAGCAGATTGAAACATCAATAAAACCTGAACATGTAAATGAGCAATTGAAAGTTGAAGCAAAAGCTAGGAAAGGTAATATTCTCTTATTACAGATAAGGACACAGATGTTAGTCATCTCGCCAACGGATCCACTAAAACCTCAATCCAGAAACAGACATATAAATAATATTATCAACTCTACTAGCTTCACAATATCATTACAGTCTGTAAAACCTACAGGCCGGTTTCTTCTCAATATGTAGTTACTCAGAAACCATGAATCTTGATCTGTTCCTTCTTAACAATGCCAGCCTGTAGGCAAAATAAAACAAGGTTAGCTAGTATGATGCATCAACAGATAATAAATCAAGGCTGCTAGAGCTCTTTCACTGTTCCCAAAAACAATTCACATTCTAAGCAATAAACACAAGATCTACAATCTTCTTAATGCAGATGACACAGATGACAAGCGTGTTTATGAATGCACACATGTACAAGTGCATTCTGTTTGGATGCCGAGTAAGCAATAAAGGAGTTGTTTGAATGTCAAAGTCTACTCATTTGCATGAACATCCCCTGTACGGATTCTTGACCGCTGTATCAGGCGAGAGATGATGAGGGGGGATGAAGAATTGGAAGAGACAATTGATCCCCTAATCCATGTGTTCGCCAACCTTTCCCCTGTGATACTATAACAATCTAAATTTGGAATTTGTAACATTCCAAATACCTCAAAGTTTGCTGGAACCGTCCCCACAATCTTCAACCTTTTTATCCTCCAGCTCCCCTTTTCACACAGCAAAATGGTTCTTGGGCATCCAAACAGACCCGCAAAAAGAGAAGGTAAAATATAAACAGCCAACTTTTTAAGTAGGATCTCTATGTTGGTACTACATTCTATCAGTTCATACCCTAGGGCTTCTAAATCACACCAAAACAGATACTCTAACCAGAAAGGTAAGTAGCAAGTTGTACCTGAACTAGAAAAGTAGCAACATTCTTACGCTGATCACCTTGAAGCTGAATAACCTATAAATGACGAAACAAAAGACACCAATTAATATTCTCACAAGCTCATGGATGCATAAACATGAGAATACTCACGTCATATCCCTCAACTACATATAACAATTTAGTACCTGGCCCAGCTCAGGGTCCTGGACAACAGTACCATTGCAGCAGAACTCCTTCTTGAGATCCTTCAAAATCTTGTTATAGCTGAATTCTTTTTTCAATCCCTGCACAGTGGTCAGACTCTTCCTGCCATTCCGCTGCTGTGTGCGCACATGGACATACTCCTTTGCACCAGCACCAGAGTCCTCAGCATTTGCTTCAGCAAAAGGATCTATACCCCAAAAGATTAACACAGGTTTAGCTTGTCTTTATCATATCAACAGTTGTTACAGAAAGCTCCACATTCATAATCAAGTATCATCAGATTAAAATACCAAATGTGGTAGGGAGCTGGGCGTTGAGATCAGACATGAACACTTGACTGTAGCGAGTTGAAGAGAACAAACAAACAACGCTTGCTTTCTTATCAGTTAGGCCTGAAAAAGTGTGAGATAATGCAATTAAACTTCCATCTGTGACTAAAAGTACTACTCTCTCATAAAAAATCTGACAGTTTTTTTCCCATTTCCAGAAACAACTAGACAAGAGGCTTTTCAGATGTTATTCAACTTCATTGTAAAGACGTGCACCTCACTCGGGGAGAAAAAAAGTGAGAACAGTAAGACAATAGGCTTCCTTAGTTCAGAGTTCAGTTGAATTCAATTTTAACTTGCTCCTCAAAAGATGCTTTATTTTCAAATGTTGTCCAAAAATCCAAACCAAAATCAAATATTTCAGTTCTAACCAGAACGGATCCAACACTAGGGTTTGTTGCATATTTCTAGACAAAAGTACCTGAGCCATTGTCAACTGTCTCTGCTAATTTTTATCATTTCATACTTTCTTTAAAGTGTGGTGTACCAGCCTAGCACTAGCACAATACATACGATGCCTTGCATTTCAAGTGCTTGGCATACTTGGCACACACTGGTATAACAGCATACCAGGTACCAGCAGACAACAGGTACTGCACAAGTGTTAAAAATTGCTAAAGGCACTAAATTGATGAATATCAGGCCATGCTATGCATGCCAGTTAGCACTTAAATCCATGCACACCGAACATCAGAAAGGAATCGTTTAATTTAAAATTCAAGTTTTACGGTTTTACAAATATTTGGCAGGATTGCAACATTAAGTTTTCTGAGACTTGAGAGCATAAATATTTTTTTTGAAAAAGGTTTCATGCATCCTAGATCTTAACCTTCAAACCTGCTATCATATACATCATATTTCCATCAAATATTAAATGATGTACCTCACGAAACATAATTCTACGACTTTCTAATATTAAATAATATTTAATGGATTCAGTATACAGCTACAAGAAATAATTAAAGTTCATAGACATAGAAATACTGCATTTTTATTTTTCTAAAATTTTCAGAATTTTTATACTGATTCATTTTTTTTCTAACTTCAACCAAAGTACCAAAATTTTTGAATCTCATAGTCATCTTGTCGTGCTGAAATTTAAACTTTGAACTCCATCCCTAAAATACATCTTGCTATGTGCATTAAAATACAACGCCTCAAACATAAAGCAAACAAGTTAATAATATAATGTCTTGTAATAAAATTACTCGAATTAAATAGAAGAAGTTGTACGTATGATGCAATATGAATACAAGAAATTACGATTTCTCAAGACAAATTCTTATTTAAAGTTGCAAGCTAGCTTTTTATTTAATGGAACTAATTACATCTAGATGAACCACGAAAAAAAACAAATCTAATCAACCAAAGGTATCAATTATCCAACAATGAAACAGTAGCAGCGATATCAGATCCATAACATCAAAACAAACCCCCTCCCAGAAAAAGAAAAAAGAAAAATAAAACTCTTTTTTTTGCTTCGAGCAGTCAAGAAGAACAAACCGTAACAGATTCCGATCCCCCAAACAACAAAAAAAAAAAAAACCCTAATTTCCCAATTAACTCCGAACAAAAATCCCACCAAGAAACCATCACATAACAAATTTCATGCATCGAGAAGAATTAAACAGGCCAAAACAAAAGGAAATCCCTAAAATTAACCAAAATAATCATAACTAAAGAAAGCAATCCACAGAACCACGAAAAAACCATAATTCCCCCGTTAGAGAACGTAGAAAAATCAATACCTGGCGGAGATCGGGCTTCCCCACTCGCAAAACCCTAGAAATCGGTGCGCAAAAAACTCGAAAGACGAGAGAAGAATGGAAGGTTGCGTATAAGGTAAGAGGTCTTAACCCTACCCTCGTTAAATAGCGAGGGGCTGCCGCCCGACGGTCGAACCTTGGAAACAATCCTCATATAAATATCTATGCGGAAGCAATATCTGCCGTCAAAGCTCATCCAAATCAAAGATCGTGTGTTTTTCTTTGAACAGCGCATATAAATTATATGAGAGTGGAATATTTGTGATGCGAATGTGACCATGGGTGGGTAGTTAGGGTTAGGAATCGGCGGCTCCTAGAACGATCTGATAGACTCTGGTTGGACGACGGAGATCTTCCCATCTTGGGGTTTCCGAATCCTTAAATCAAATAGTGGCTCGATCCGAGTCTGACCTGACCCGGGAAAAATATCTAACAATATCTACCGATAACGGACAAATAAAGGCTAGGGCGAAAAAAAAAAAAAAAAAAACTCTCACCGTTTCCACTGCAGTCATCTTTAACGGCGAAATTAACGGTCACCTACCCCAGCTGGATCGGCACGTATCCTTTTCTCCCGCCACCTCCGGGTAAAGTTGCACTCGCTGTGGACGTCCTACCCGATCCGTGTTTGTTACGCGTGTCCTCTCTCAATTTCCGCGTTTCACGGTTCTATTGGAGGGTAAGCCGTGGCGGTAACGTCACCTGAAGTCATTTTAACCAGAGGGAGTCGGTCGATTGCAGCTATAAATTAGGCCCCAACCCCCTCATCTTCCCCTCGTTCAATTCCTCTTTAAGGTAAGCGGAAGGAAAGCTTTCCAAATTTCCTCTCAAGGTATTTTTCTTTATTTTGCTTCCCTAATTATGAAATTATTATTTTTTGTCTTCTTGGTTTTTAGATATTTATTCGACTATTGGTGGGAATCAGGTTTCTTGAGGTTATATCGTTGATTTTTCTCGGCCTTTTTTTTTCTTTGACCGGCGATCGTTCTGTATGGTGAGCGTACGTGCGGATCGGTGAATCTGGGTTTGATTTTTTTTTTCGTTTATTAATTTTCATTTGGTTTATGGGTTATAATCTAGTTTTTTTAAATTTTTTCGTTTATATGTGATCGGATCTGCTCCTTTGTTTGACCACTGGTTATCCGATCTAGGGTTGATATGTGGTCTTTCTTTTAGATTATAACTTTGGTTTGTTGAAGTTTGCTCAGATCTGTGTCTTTTTCATCTTGTGTACCAGATTCTTTCTTTTCATGGTTTTTTTTGTGACATTCTCAGGCCATCGTCGATTAAATTTTTCTTAAATTGTTTCTTTTTTGATCTTGTTATTAGCTTTGTCTGGGCTGATCTCAATCTTTTCGTTTCTTTTCTTTTGGTTTCTAGCGGTTTATTTGGATTTTTTTGTTAATTTTATCTCTTGGATCTCTTATTACAGATGCAGATCTTCGTGAAGACCCTCACCGGCAAGACCATCACCCTTGAGGTGGAGTCCTCCGATACCATTGACAACGTTAAGGCAAAGATTCAAGACAAGGAGGGCATCCCCCCAGACCAGCAGCGTCTGATCTTTGCCGGCAAGCAGCTCGAGGACGGCCGCACCCTTGCCGACTACAATATTCAGAAGGAATCCACCCTCCATCTCGTCCTTCGACTCCGGGGTGGCATGCAGATCTTCGTGAAGACCCTCACCGGCAAGACCATCACCCTTGAGGTGGAGTCCTCCGATACCATTGACAACGTTAAGGCAAAGATTCAAGACAAGGAGGGCATCCCCCCAGACCAGCAGCGCCTGATCTTTGCCGGCAAGCAGCTCGAGGACGGCCGCACCCTTGCCGACTACAATATTCAGAAGGAATCCACCCTCCATCTCGTCCTCCGACTCCGGGGCGGCATGCAGATCTTCGTCAAGACCCTCACCGGCAAGACCATTACCCTCGAGGTCGAGAGCTCCGACACCATCGACAATGTCAAGGCTAAGATCCAGGATAAGGAGGGTATCCCCCCTGACCAGCAGCGTTTGATCTTTGCCGGCAAGCAGCTCGAGGACGGCCGCACCCTTGCCGACTACAATATCCAGAAGGAATCCACCCTCCATCTCGTCCTCCGACTCCGGGGTGGCATGCAGATCTTCGTCAAGACCCTCACCGGGAAGACTATTACCCTGGAGGTCGAGAGCTCCGACACCATCGACAATGTCAAGGCTAAGATCCAGGATAAGGAGGGAATTCCCCCAGACCAGCAGAGGCTGATCTTCGCCGGCAAGCAACTCGAGGATGGCCGCACCTTAGCGGACTACAACATCCAAAAGGAATCTACGCTCCATCTCGTCCTCCGCCTCCGTGGTGGGATGCAGATCTTTGTCAAAACCCTCACTGGGAAGACCATCACCCTTGAGGTCGAGAGCTCGGATACGATTGACAATGTGAAGGCCAAAATTCAGGACAAGGAGGGTATTCCTCCAGACCAGCAGCGTTTGATCTTTGCTGGTAAGCAGCTGGAGGATGGCCGCACCCTGGCGGATTACAACATTCAGAAGGAATCCACTCTTCATCTGGTGCTCCGCCTCCGTGGTGGCCAGTAATTTCCGATCTTAGATATGCTGCTGCCCGTACTGTCGTGGTCTCGTGTCTGGTGTCTGAAAGTCCTAGTCAGGTGTCCATGTGTTTTGTCCAGTGTGTTCGTGGTGGGTTGACACCGATTCAACCCTCTTGTTTTTCTTTTTAAGCCTCATGGTTCTGTGAAATCCAAAACTCCAATGGAGCGGCAGTAAGTATGCTAATAATATTGTGGTCAAAAGCTGTATTTGGTATCATATATGGTTTTCTCTGGCTTTAGCTTATCATATTTGCTTGATTTGTGATTGTTCTTTTGTTAATTTGTATATTCTGTGATTACCATCACACTCTTTATCTATATATTCTTGAAGTAAGCATTAGGCAAGGTGTGGCTAGTATTTTTCGGTTGGGGGATAACTATGTTCTGAAGATACAAGTTGCAGTGGGGTTTTGTGTTTTTAGTGGACGAGTGGAACAAGCTTTGGTTTGTGTTTTATGTGAAGTGGGTGGGGTGTTATATACTGGCACTTGGAGAATATCACGCATGGAGCTAGGACTTAAACTGGTGCTGCCCTTGGATTCAAACAAACGGTGCCACCATTCAGGTATCGCTTAGTTTATGCACAAATATTGAGCTTCATGGTCAAGGTAATTGGCCACTCAGATTTTTCTTCTTTATTTTTTAAGTTTCTGTCGAAAACTTGATCGCCAAGCAAATCTTGTCGACCTGGAGGCTGGAGATCATGGTGCGCAAAGGTTTTCCAGCTAGGTTTTCCAACTTGTCGAAGTTGTTTTAGGTCATTGGGCATGGTACCTGATCGCCATGTTTGAATCCTGCTTAGATTCGAGTAGCTGGATGAGGATGACTCCTTTTGCCTTAGCTAACAAAAAAGGAAAAAAAAAAAGAAAAAGAAAAAGAAGAAAAAGGATGTGCTGTATGAGAGGAGGGTACTACCATGATGCACAGGTGAGTAAGAAGAAAGCATTGGTTTTGGGGATATGTAGGGGTTTGACCGTATATGGAACTGGTGTAAAACAACGATGGAAGTAACCATTTCTGGGAAAATAACATCTTTAGTGATTTTTTTGATGTAAAATACATAATAATAATAATAATAATAATAATAATAATAATAATAATAATAATTTATTTTCAACGATGTTATTTTAATTTTTCTAATTGACTTCTCAACCTAAATTACACTAGTTAGAATTCATATTTACTAATTTGTTATAATCACTCTTCATCGAAGACAAAATAAAAAAAACCAAAACATAGTTCTTTGGCCCTATCCTGTTTTCATGCCTGCCAAGGGCCAAAATTTTGATTTACAACACCCCTTTCTATGTAATATATAAAAATATTTCAACCTTCATTATCTTAGCTCATATAAACTGAGCAAATCACAGCTATTATAGATTGATAAACCTTAGGAGACTCCGTACTCGTTGATACAATGCGGAAACTTTAGCCGAAATTTTCCCAATCACCTTTTCCTTCACTAATTAATATTTTAAATTAGTCCTAATAATAGATTTCCATCCTGCCGAGATCTTCCCCGATAGCGGACGCTCCATACTTTTTTTCTATTTTAATGTTTTTTTGAAAAGAAAAGCGGGAAGATGACACCAGAGTTCGGTCCCACCGCGATAATAAATCTCACGTTTTGTGGAGCCGGTGGTCTTCAAGAGTCCGGCGACATCGGTAGGCTCTCCCGAACTCGAACCAGTTTATCTCGAACGAAATCTCTCTCTATGAACGCAATCCGAACAAAACCCATCGCCAATGTCGCAGAACTTATCCACCGATCGGATTCGGAATCGAAAGTTCTCACCTTGTGCAAGCTCGGCAGGCTAAAAGAAGCTCTCCATGATGCCCTTCACTCCCATCCCACCCGCTTACCCTCTTCCACCTACTCCTCTCTACTCCAACTCTGCATCGATTACAATGCCAAACAAGAAGGAAGATTCCTCCATGACCACCTGTCGGCAATCGGGCATGCACCAATTCTGCACCTGAGTACCAAGTTTGTGATCTTCTTTGCGAAAGTTGGGGACTTGGTCACTGCTCGAAGGGTGTTTGATGAAATGCCCGAGAGGAGCGTTGTGTCATGGACTGCGATGATTTCTGGGTATTCTCAGAATGGTTATTCAGAGGAAGCTCTAAAGGTTTTTTCTTGGATGCGTCGGTCGGGTTTTAAGGCGAATCAGTTCACATATGGTAGTGCTCTGCGGGCGTGTACTGGTCTGGGTTGTGTGAGGAGTGGGGAGCAGATTCACGGTTGCATTGTGAAGAGCAGATTTGCGGAGGATTTGTTTGTGCAGAGTGCTCTCGTGGATTTACATTTGAAGTGTGGTTTGGTTGAGGATGCTTGGTGCTTGTTTGGGAGGATGGAGAAGAGAGATGTGGTTGCTTGGAATTCGGTGATTGGAGGGTGTGCTGTGCAGGGGGTTGGAGAGGATGCATTTGGATATTTTTGCTTGATGCTTAGAGATGGTATTGCTTAGAACTTATGATTTGAAAGCTTATTAGATGCTTGTTTGAATTGTGAATGCTTGTGAATGTGTGGCTTCTGTGCTTGATTGTGTTCCATGATATCATGAAAAATAGTTAATAGCTTACCATGCACTGTTATGAGCTACCGCACAACATATCTTTATCTTTGTCAATATCTTGCTGCAGGTGTTCATTTTTTGTAAGTTGTTATACATTAACTACCACCTATATTAATCAACACTAATGTTAATCAATATGGTAGGCTGTTAAGAATCTAATCCTATGCCTGTGTAATCTGAAGGTAATATGTATCTTTCTGATTCAAATGTTTACAGATTCTTAAGTCACTCACGAACATGACCTTTAAGTAAATGAGAGGTCAATATCTGCACAGTTATGATAACTGTTACCTTCTGTTGGTTCCGCATAATCAATTTTGATATTGGATACCATTTAAATCTCATTCTTAGTTGATAACAAATGATGTTGCATATTAGATTCTACTCACCACCTTTTTAATTTATTTTTTAATAATGTGTGTTGATACTTGTTTTCCTTCTTATTAGGAAGTCTCCAGAGATTTTAGTTTACTGCTGTTATATATGGGTTTCTTTATTGTTGAACTTCAGCTCCCATGAACTTCTTTGCTATCTTAATTCACGATTTTAACAGGTCTTCTTCCTGATCATTTCACTCTTGGAAGTCTTTTAAAGGCATGTGGTTTAGTTAGAGCTCTTGTGCATGTGAACCAGATTCATGCTTTCACTGTCAAATTGGGTTATGAGAATCAATCTATCGTCACTGGATCACTGATTGATGCATATGCAAAATGTAGGAGCATCCAGAATGCTAGATTGGTATATGACTCGATGTATGAGCAAGACTTGATTTCCTGTACTGCACTAATCAGTGGGTATTCATTGGAAAGAAGCTGTAGTGGGAAGGCATTGGAGCTTTTTGGTGAGATAAATAGGATGGGCATGAGAATTGATGATGTGATTTTATGTTCCATGCTTAATATATGTGCAAATGTAGCTTCCTTGAGCTTGGGAAGACAAATTCATGCTTATGTAATTAAGAACCAGTCCAACCATGATATAGCCTTGGGCAATGCTCTCATTGACATGTATGCGAAGTCAGGAGAACTTTGGAATGCCCGTTGTGCTTTTGATGAAATGCAATATAAAAATGTTATTTCATGGACTTCATTGATTACGGGATATGGAAAGCATGGTTCTGGAGAAGGTGCAATAGCACTCTTTGTGAAGATGGAGGATGATGGAGTGAAGCCAAATGATGTTACATTCCTCTCTCTTCTATCTGCATGTAGCCATTCCGGCTTGACTAATGAAGGAATGGAGTATTTCAAATCTATGGTTCGCAAGTATGGGATCCACCCAAGAGCTGAACATTATTCATGTGCTGTCGATCTTCTTGCACGTGGAGGTCGATTACAAGAAGCATATGACTTTGTATGCAAGATGGATGCTAAGCCTAATGCATCACTTTGGGCTGCTATGCTTGGGGCTTGTAGAATGCATGGTAACACATCTCTTGGGGAAATTGCTGCTGGGTATCTTCTTAATTTATATCCTGAAAGATCAGTAAACTATGTTGTCCTAGCAAATGCATATGCATCAGCAGGGTTGTGGGAGAGTGCCTGGAAGACAAGGAAGTTGATGGAGCAAAGAGCTACAAAGAAAATTGCAGGCTGTAGCTATATTTAATTCTTTTTTATAAAAAAAAGAGAACATTTTGTAGACATTGATTCTTGCAGGACTTAGGAAAATATTGATATATCTAGGACAGGTATTTTTTCAATCTGCAAACCAACAAGCTTGAGTATAATTTATATGTGAATATCTTCTTAAAAATGTAATATCGGAATTGGCAGGGCCAGTTGAACATCCTTATTATTTTACACTTCCAGCAAAGGATCATATATTCTCTATTACGCTGCTGCTTTTTTATAGATTTGCTCTGGTATTCAGGTATGTTCTTTCTCCTCAATACTTTGCTTAGCCTTTTTACTCGGTTAACATTCACATAAAAGAGAAAAACCATGCAAAACTCGAACGGTCGTGAATTTCTTCTTAACTAACATTTGTTGTGCCGGAACTGGAGCCTGGACCGGTTGCCCGGCGGCACGGGTCGGTATGCCTCCGTACTGTTATGTGTCGGGCCGTACCATACAATAGAGGAGGCCGGCGAGCTCACGTGAAGGAGGCTGAGGAGGGGCTCCGCTTTTAGGTCTCCTATTTCGTTCAAAACAGGGGACCCGAAGAGGGAGCCCCTCCTCCGCCTCCTCCGCGCGTGCTCCCCGCGGCTCGCCGGCCTCTGCGGCCCTCTCTCTTTCTTCCTTTCCCTCTCCCTCCCTCCCCCGCTCGCTCTCTCTCTTTTTCTCTCTTTTCTTCTCCTTCTCCCCCTCTGACGGCTTTTCGTTTTAGTTGCCGAAACCGTCCTGGTCCGCCGCTGGTACGGTCGGTACTTTCCGAACCACCCGATTCGGGACGATTCCGCCGACCATGTTCTTAACCAATAAAAAAATGATGATGCTCAGCTACCATCATGCTACATAACCTGCAATTTCTACTTGCTCCATTTTAAATAATGGATGACTTCAGTCAAAATACATTTTCTTCTCCTTACCAAAATTTCTATTCATCAGATTTTAGATATGCATCTTACTGGATAAGGATTGTATAACATGAAATATGTGTCTGCTACTGTCCACCTTCAGTTGATGCTCAAGCCCCATCTGAGAATCAGGTCAAATATAGGGTTAGGGGTGAGGTATGCTTAACAATTGAGACTCTTCTCTGGAATGAAGAGATCTGTTTCTCAAAGAAATACATGTCTATAATAATATGTCTTTGCTCTCATATAAAGATTCATGAAATATTGCATGAATAAATATCCAACATAGGTTTATTCTGCCTCACCCGTAGCTGTGATGCCTAACCTCACCCATAGCTGTGAAGCATTTTCAAGTGTCTAGAATGATGCAATTCTTTCCCTGGAATACACAACCATCAACTTGTTCATTCTACATGCAAGCGGTATGTGTGGACTCCTTTCCAGCTCGTGTGAGACATCCCTCTAACTGTTGTTGAGTGTATGTGGAAGAGATACCCATGAAATATCTCAAAATACAATGTCTAATATACCCAATGGCTGTTAGGGCATACCCTACTTCCACAGTATCTTATGTATGAATGTGTATGTACATAACGTACCTACCTACATTTGTAGATATAGACATCCTCACAAAATCTGTCCCTACCTCCCTATTTTGTAAACATGTGTATCGCCTGTTAAAAAACTCCTTGTAACTATCAAATTAAAGGGCCAAAAAGGGAAGATGCTTGAGGTACATACTTTTGAGTTGATGGGCAAATGTTTTACATGGGATGGTAGCTGTAATAATTAATAACACTTGTTTTATGTGGTGCATTACTTTCGTCCCCTCTCTCTTAAATGTAAGATATCTAAAGGCACCACTATAAAGAGCTACAACTAAGGAGCTCTTGTAACCCTTAAGTATTTCAGTATCAAGAGTGTTGTAGCAGTGAATATAAACCAAGCTAGTCACAAACAGAACCAAAACATGACTTGCATGTTTGCATGCCAAATGCTGCTGTGAGCATATCCACTCTTACTTTCATTTATGTGCTCTTCTTGTTTCCATCTTGAAGAATGGAGGTAATTACATTTAATAGGGAATCAAGTTGCTTGTAATGCCTAGGGAAGTTTGCATGCACAATAGAATAGAAACTCGTACATCAACTCTTACTTTCTATTTTGTATTTCTCTTGTTTTCAGATAGGAAAATCAAGAGGAGAATATTTCTTGAATAATGTCATGTGTTGATTATGGGACTCATGGTCCTTATCAAACATCATAGAAAAAAGGGACTCATGGGTGGACGGCTCTGAGTGTCGATTAAACGGGGTGTGTGCAACATGTGTCATTTTTAGGTAAATGGCTATATAGGTTGGTTTAGGGAAGCTTGAGCCTGCTGCCTATAGAGCCTTGATTTTTATCTAAATGCCAGCTCATGGGTTCTCTACTTGGCCTCCAATTAGCCAAAGCAATCCAACATTGTATGGCCTGTCAATCGGTTTAACCCACTAAAAACCCTATTTTGTTTTTTTGCTTAAAATAATTTGGTGGTGTTGTCAGCTGCAGAAGTGGTCATGACAATATTAGGATGTAGTTATTTCCTATGGTTCGTCTTTTGCTAATGCATGATTGTGATTAAAACTACTGATGTTGATACGTTTTATTTAAATTTGTATCTAATGTAGGGCAAGTAACTATATTTCCTTCTCTGGATTAAAACAATTTGAATTGTCTGTGTTTTCTTCTATGTTGCATTTGTAATCAAGCTTCTTCTTCCTGATCATCCATGCAGATCACTTTGGTCTTCCTATCTATGAGATAAACTATTTGGCATTAAGGCCTATTTAATTGTATGCTGGTCTGTCTGGAATTCTGGATCGGCATTGAATCATGTCATGAGAAGAGAAGCTTTGCCATGGTGGTCATATTCAGAAGGCAGAGTTGAAGCTTTAGTTGAGAGCTCCCATTTTAGCTGAAGGTAACTTATATGCCTGACAATAATTAACTTAAAGTATTTTCAGACTTTGACGAGGTCTTCTGATTTTCAGAGTTTGATGAGGACTTCCAACAATCAACTCTCTCTCATCTTGTATTATAGGATAATCTTGCTCATGGGAGATGTAAAAAGATCAGGTGCACCCGGTGGATCTGAGCAGAAGAGCATATATGCAGTCCAGACAAGAATACTTAAATTATATGATACAGGTTCATATATTTTATTCAGAGAAAGATAAATTTGGAAGAGACTCCTCTACAAGGATCATTGTCCAAGGAGGATAAATATTTTGTCATCCAAAATTTCTGACCATAATTGAAGACCATTTTGATGCATTGAAGTCTGAGGAGTTTTCTTTCACCCAGATTCAATGGGAGTTGATTCATGATTGAATGAGCATTAAGATGAACAGATTGCAGTGCTACATGAATCAATAGAAGCAGCTTTTTGAAAATATGTTATGTGCAAGTGGTGTAAATAGTAGGGGATGAAGCGAATTTTGTATCAATGAGAAAGGGAAAAAGAATAATTGGATGTTCAAGACACAGCTCAGCAGCAGGGTTTTGGTGAAGTATTGCTCTCTAGGTGTAGAAGGCTATTAGATGTGGTCTATGAAGACTTTCACGTCATTTTCAAATGCAGAATTGCTATTAAATTATTTATGAGGGTTCATTAAGTTTTTGTAAATAAAAACTGAATTTTCGAAGGCCAGGGCTGTAAATATTGAACTAGGTCATTTCTGTATGATAATTTGGATGCTGTCGAGGAGAGGAGTCTTGAGGCCCCAAAACATGGCGGTATAAGTTTGTGTGACTTATTGAGATGCATTATGTAGTAAGAGCTCTGTATTGTTACTTGCAGAATGATAGTGTAATTAGGATTTGGCTCTGTTTTTCACCAAAAAGAATACAATCAATACACTCTAATATTAGTAAAATTCTCTTCGTTTCCTTAATATCATTATTTTTTTGTGCATGCTCGATTGCACTTGTTGGTTAGAGATTAGATGCTCATTTAAACCTTGGAAAACAACACTGATAGTTTTTCCAGCTCTTCTTGAATGGTCATGTTCTGTTCTCCGTTCTGAATTTTTGATTAAATTGGGTGGGTGATCCCTTCTCTTGTGAAAGTACGATCATGAAGAAGAAAAAGATGAGGAAAGTGCAATCACTTTGGCATCAAGAAAAGAAGAAAAAGCATGAAATTGGATATTGTTTAGAACATTGCAGACAATAATATGAGCAAATGCATTTTTCTTTTTTGATAGGTTGGATAGATCATACATTTCTAGTATGAATACATCCAATAAAATTAGAAAACAAAAGATGATTTAGAAGACTAGGAATGGTCCCATAGCTGTCCCAGAGAAAACCATCATAATGTCGAGCAACAAAGAAAGCAACCCAATCGGCTGCCTTATCTGACAGGAATCACAACCTGCCTTGCTTTTTCAACATGTATTCCTTTTTTTCTCATTTTGTTTCGTGGGTCCTGCTGACCTTGTTTTGCTTGTGAATAACAAGGCCAAATGTAGCTAGGATTGGCTCCCCATGGAGTTGTGTAACTATTTTAGAGCATAGCAATATTGGTATTTATTTGTTGCAATGGATATTTCTAGACGAAGACTCTAGAACAGACTAATCTGTTGCCTAAGAAAGTTCTGAACTCCAAAGGGTTACATTTATCTAATGTAACTCTTCCTCTCCTTCCATGGATTGAACAACCATCCAGTAAAACTACCTTTCCAGTTATCTCTCTTTAGTAGATTGTCCATGTCACTACCATGTGAATAAAGTTCCAACTATTTCATCACCATCCATGACAAATGTAAGTATTAGATCAGCCATATCCAAATTATGATCAAAGTCTCTTCTAATTTATCCTCAAGTTCTGACAGGGTCTGATTGACAATCAAAGTCATAGCACAAATTCTTGGAAAAAATTTAAAAAGAGAAACCTATAATATTTTCACCAAAAACGACGATCAGATTGAAATCAAACTCATTTCTTGCCCAACCTGAGTCCCAATTATTGTTTATGGCTAAATCTGGAGCATGATTAAAAAAAAAAAAAGTTTACACCTGAATATGAAATCCACATTATTAAGAAAACAGCAAATAAAGCAACTGAAATATCATGATCAACCAGTCACGCTCCCATTAAAAAAATCTCAATGGTATCACCTGGCCGTACATCATCCATAACATTCTGTTTGTAGCAAATGAAATTGTAGATGAGCATGCAATCTCTGCAACTCCTTCCTCAGCTTGCTCACGTTATCGAATGCATTCACTTCAAAGGTTTGCTAAAGGCTGGCGTTTTGTTGCGGTCCAAGGTTTGGTTTTGATTGTTTCTGGTTTAAACCACATCTCCACATTTGGAGGAGGGTTGTTGAGATTGATCTCTCTTTATACCAAATTACGAAGAGAAAGGAGACAAGCTTAAGTACAAGAGCAATCCTTGTCATCATAATCAGAAGGGAACAGAAAGAGGAAATCCTTGTCATGATGTGCCGAGTTGCCACGACTATTCATACACTCCAAGTCGTCATCTATCCATGGTTTGATAAGGTGGAATGAGATTTAGTGTTAAGACCCTCCCAGACTACTCGAAGCTCGTGGGAGCCCATGATACAAGAGATTAGTAAAGATGGTGGAGCCATCGACTTAGACTAGACATCCATGACAACGGCAGTTGGCATGCCAATTTGAGCACCCATTTTTCGATCGCAAACAATCATGATCTAGTGGCTTCATTGCAAGTGTAGCATGCAGCTCATCGCAGCTCTCGCGAAAATCGTAGTGACCGAAAACTAAAGATCTATTTGGCTAAAGCTCTATTTTTTAAAAAAAAATATAAAATTTTCGTTCGGTTGTACCTTTCATCTCTTTTGTAAGAAGCAGGGCTTTGATTAAAAAAAATTGCTAACTCTTGCTTCAATCCCCAATTTATGACGATCTCGTCCTGCAAACACTAGCTCAATCAACCTAGGAGCCTAGACTCTGGCCTTGGTGTGAAAAAAAAGGATCTACCTGAAAAATATATATATTATGGTTTGCTAAAGATTGGTAGTGGTACTAGAATTATTCACATGTATGTGTATCTAAGCCATAGATGTTTGGATCAAGTCCAATAGAGTCCACCAAAAGTTCTGATAAAAAAAGCTAGCAAGGGACCAAAAGTGGTAGGGTTTAAATTGCAGTCTCTGGTTGGAGAGGAGTACGGGAATATTCTCGACAAAGCTGGAAGTCTTGGAGCAGCCATGCCGGTCTGCCTTAGGAAACCTTGGTTGCCGGAAGGGGGTTACGTGCGAGTTTTGCTGGGCTTGGTGGGCCTTGTTTCCTTCTCTGTCATTAGCTCAGTGCAGTGGCTTTCCCCCTCCCATTTCTCAGAAGATATAAACAAAGTAAAAGAAACTCTGGCTGCTGCCGAGCTAGCCTCGACGAAACTGAGTCAGATGCATATCCACTGATTTAACTAATTTTTTGAATGTTGAGTATGTTTTAAGTTTACAAGCTTTAAAGAAGTAAAAAAAAAAGAGAATCTTGTTTTCAGAGCAGAGCTAACAAAGCAAGTGGTGCAGAGCCTAAAAGAAAAGAACAATTCGAGTCCAAATTAACTTACTCTATTATTTATATATATATATATATATAAATATATATATATATATATTGTAATTCTAAAAGAAAAGAACAACCAAATATTTTAGAGATTTAGTGTATTGAGAAAAATCTTACACTCTGTAATCTCTAATTATAAAATATACATTCTTATTTTTTTTATTTCATTATTCTCGATGCAACATCGAGAAACCTTCTGAGCCTCATCTTGTAACCGAGTAAAGTGGAGAGGCATCACTTAAAAAAAAAAATATGTCGATGATTGGAGATTAAGAAGAGAAGGGATCCTTGAAAGCCAAAAAAAAGGGTTCCCAGCCTGGCATCACTTTCTTTATCAAAAGAATGAAGTTGCAAGGAAGAAGGGGGAAGCTAAAGCACAAAAGAACGTATTTGGACAGGCTTTCAGGTGCAGGAAGCATATAATAAAAAAGCTAACGTAGCTCAACACAAGCCATAATGGCGGAGGGTAGAGTAGCCATGCATGCTTTAGACGTATTCAGACAAAGAATAAAGAAAAAGATTATCTTGGAATGAAAGCAATTAAAGCTTCAATCAGCAAGGAAGGCATTGTATTTTCTGTATTAAATATTAACAATCAAAAAGATTATTCAACATGATTAGTTTACGTAGAAATCTCTCTCACCAAAATGGAGGCAATGGAGCTCAACCTTATAATCAGCTTTAGCCATCATGGTAGTGGTTTTAAGATCTTTTAAAAGCATATCAAAATCTCCAACAGCTTGCCTTACTCTCATAGGGGTGAAATCCAACCTAATATATATCAACGATGACATATGACACCTTAGCATAATGATTGTTACATACAACCCAATAATTTTTAAATCTTAGTGCTTGTGATTTGCATGTATGTTATGCATGCATGACATTTTAGCACATACAATTCACATATTATGTTTATATATATTAATTTCGTATGGTTATTGCTATTGAATAAGAAGACTCTGTGCAATGCATATATGGTGATTAAATCACTTCTGAATCGTCCCTTATGTTGTCATACGCACTTCAAACCAACATGCTTGTCTACTTCTCAAGACAGCAAATGATGGTACCGTGCAAGATTCCTTCTTTCTTGTTTCTCAAAACAAAGTTTGATTCCATCGTGTAGGACATATTGGTTGCAAAAAATCTAAAATAGAAATAGGAATGAATGACTTCTATTTCAGCTATTTGGTTTAGAGATGAATGAAAATATAATGCTCTAATATTTCAAAATCCAATCTATACTCCTATTTAGTATTTAAATTCTATTCCAACCAAAAACATTGACGAATATTACTATTTTGAATTCTATTAGCGCAAGCTTGGACTAGAATCCAAGAGGCCATTGGATCCCATTCCGAGCCTGATAATTGACAAGAGTTCTGGTCCCCTCCTTGTCATTTGCTCTAGCTTAACTTTTTTCTTTAATTAATTCATAGAGCCCGAGTTTCTCGCGTCCCGTAAGGCATAATGCAAGAGTTTCTTTCCCACCATTTTTTATTTGCTCTTCTCCTTTCACTATGGTGAGAATATTTTAAACGAGGGTTAGATTTTCGTAGATCCAAAGCTACATCTTTCTTTTATTCCTGATGTTTGGTCAAGAGAAGTTGAATTCAAATTTCGAATTCCTGATTTTTTTTTTTTGGTACAACGGCAGCTTACACTCGATAGGGGTGAACGTGGCCAACAAGATCAGAAAACTAATGCTTCGATCTTTCAAAATTTATTCTAGACTCCTACCTAATATTTTTCAAATTCTATTTTGATTCTGATTTTTAATGCGGCACGCTTGGACTAGAATCCAAGAAACCATTGGATCCCATTCGGAGCCTCATAATTGACATGAGTCTGATCCCCTCCTCGTCTTTTGCTCTAGCTTAACTTTTTTTCCTTAATTAATTCATAGCGCCCGGGGATAGCCGAGTTTCTCGTGTCCCCTATGGCCGGAGCGACGTCAACTTGTGGACCAGACTTCGCCTATCAGCGAAGTATACGAACAAAAGGTAGAGAAAGAAATGGATGGAAGCGATGCATGCACGAGGGAGCCATGACGTGAACTATTTAAACACCACTTTTTGGAGGGGCCGTCAGGGTTGGGTGCTGTTTTAAGTTCTGTTATACTTTCACTTTCATCCACTTCACATATTCCAAAAGTTTTTTTTTATCTCCACCATTTTTTATTTGGCCTTCTCCTTTCACTATGATGAGAATATTTTAAATGAGGGCTAGATTTTCGTAAATCCGAAGCTACATCTTTCTTTACATCTTAGAATATATTATATAAAGCTTCCACTCCAGCTCCATAACAACTGCGAAACATTTTGTTCAGAGTAGCAATAGAATTTTCTTTGCTGAAACAATATGCACTCTGGTCCTTCACAAAAAATTGTGTGATATTGATCGATCGATGCATCTTCCAATCCAATTGTTATATTTATCAGTACTCCCATTTATGATGATAAAACTCTTCACCTGTACATGATTTCTTTTCAAAAGAGATCTACTTCTTTTTTTTCTCACTCATATCATTTATTCAACTCTTAAAATAGAGCGAGATATTTATATACCTCCCAAAAATATAATTTATTTAGCAAAGCATATAAATAAGAAAAATAAGATTCAACCACGCGAGGGATCATGATCTAGTCTCCAGATGATAATATTATATTATTTTATAATTATTTTAAGATTGTGAATCATGTTTTTTAATAATAGATGTTTAACTGTACGATAAAGTATGATCCAATCCCTCCGATCATAAATTTGATTTTGCTTACTTTTCATAGAATATTCAAAATCTATATTTGCACCCTTTATCACTTCATATTACCTCTGTATTTCAAACCTCATCTTTCGAACAATCAAAGCTGCCCTTAAAATGTATTGGCCGATGTTATTTAAAATTTTGAATGCAACAAAAAGATGAAAGCATAATTTGGATACTAAAACATCATAATATAGTCAAATTAAGAACATTAATCAATATATATATTCTTACATTTCTAATAAATAAATAAAAATATGCAAAAATATTATCTTTCACTATTTTTTTTTACTGTTTAGGTAAGGTGCAAGAAGAGATGGAGGGTGCTCAAACAAGTTGTTAGTGGAGAGAGATGCTCCGAGAAGACGCAAGGCACTGGATAAGGAATTGAAAAGACTCCAGACACCAACCTCACTCGTGTAGTACTTTGTTTGAAGGAAAAATAGGCTTTTCCGAGCTGCTTTGCAGTACCAGTCGTACCGAGAGAAGTTTATAATTTATTATATTTTGTTTCTGATAGCTCATTTTGATGCTTCAATGTCAACCAACTACAGAATTAACCCATCCTCCGCCAAAATCTCTGTACATAATTTGCATCAACCGGAAAGGGACGTTGGAATCCCAAGCCAAAGGCTTGATTCACTGGATTTTCATAGCAAACAAGAGAAAAGCAGAGGGTGTCTGGTGCCAAGGCTCTCTCGACCGCAGGCAATGACGCTCCGACTTGAGCTTGGGGCGCCCTGCAGTGTTGACCGCAAGCCGAAGAGACTCCCTAGACTGCAGAAACAATGACGCCCCGATCAGAGCTTGGGACGCCCTGCAATGTCGACCGTGAGCCGAAAAGACTCCCTCGACCGCAGGAATAATGACGCCCCGGCCCGAGTTCGGGGCGTCCTGTAGTGTCGACCGTGAGCTGAAGAGACTCCCTTGACCGCAAGAACAATGACACCCTGGCTCGAGCTAGGAACCCTGCAGTGTCGACCGTGAGCCGAAGGGACTCCCTCGACCGCAGGAACATGCAATGATGCCCCGACCCGAGCTCGAGGCGTTATGCAGTTCGGATTCTGTTAGCCGAGCACAAAAACTCAACACAAGACACAAAGCAAGACGAGCTCAAACACTTAGCAAAACTTTAAAACACAAAGTGCTAGAAAAAGTCTACTTCATTGATATTAAAAGGCCAAAGGCCAAGTACAAAAGGTGCCGACTTTGAGGTCGGATTGAATGCAAAAATAGTCGACTACAAAAAGGCCTAAGTGGCCGACCTTACAAGTATGACAAGAAAAAAAAAAAGAAAACAAGTAAAAAGGGCAAAGCTCAGGCGGCTTGGGCAGCCTCGGTCCCGACCTCGGCAGCGAATTCAATTCCAACCTCAGAAGCTCCCTCGCATATCTTTTTGGATCGCAGTGCTAAAGGCCGAGGTCATCATGGTGGCCGCCTCGGAGGGCGAGGCATTGATGATTGGCCTCTCACATACCATACGATAACGCATCGAAAGGGAGCGCATGCATAACGCATTGAAGAGCTCCCTCAACCACTTCCGCTGGGAATGACGTGGCAGCTTAAACCACCCAAGCTCGGCTCGGGAAGCTCGGCCTGAAGCCATTAGCTCCAATGTACGAGAGGTGCACCCCGCTCGGCACAAACACCTTCACGAACATGTGGTTGTAGCACAGGATGATCGACAACTCGGTTACTTCCTTCACTCAAGCCAAAGAACAACTCGAACTCGGAAGTCACCCAATTTCGGCCGAGCAGACTCAAAGCTGAGCAGGCCAGACTTCGGTCCCGCTAAGAGCCACTCCGACCTCGAATCCTGCCGAAGGCCGAGCCGATCTCGGTCAAAGGCCAGGCCGACCTCAGCCCGAGGCCGAGCCGACTTCGGCCCTATCAACCTTGATCCCGTCGAAGATCCCGTAAATCCTCAGAATTCATATTCAAACAAATCTGGAAAGATATCTTCCGAATTCTCCTCTCACGGGATTGATCTTCGTAATTCGTGTCACCTCTAGCTAATAGCCAGCTGATCATAGCTCGGCCCAAGATTTTAAGTAATGGCTAATGGCCAGCTGATCACAGCTCGGCCCGAGATTTCAAGTAATGGCTAATGTCCAGCTGATCACAGCTCGGCCTGAGATTTCAGATAATGGCCGAGACCCTCATTCTATAAAAAAGGGTAGGGAAAGGCCCTCGGTAAACCATAAGAGGCTATGGAAAGCACTCATATACCTTGCCCAAAAATTCTGGATCAACACTTAGCCATCGGAGGGCCTTCGCCGGAATCCCTAGCCAAAGCTTCGTGCAGGTACATCGATGTGTAGGAGGTCGGCTCCCTTTCTCCGTTCCGACCGGTGGCTTTTCGGCTTCCTCCGGCGTGGCCACCCTCAGGCCAAATTTCAAGCACGACAGGAACATTAATCAATATATATATTCTTAAATTTCTAATAAATATATAAAAACATGCAAAAATATTATCTTTGACTATTTTTTTACAGTTTAGGTAAGGTGCAAGAAGAGATAGGGGGCTCACACATGTCGTTAGTGGAGAGAGATGCTCCGAGTAGACGCAAGGCACTGGATAAGGAATTGAAAAGACTCCAGACACCTAACCTCACTCGTGTAGTACTTAGTTTGAAGGAAAAATAGGCTTTTCCCAGCTGCTTTGCAGTACAAGTCGTATCGAGAGAAGTTTATAATTTATTATATTTTGTTTCTGATAGCTCATTCTGAATCTCTGATGCTTCAATGTCAACTAACTACAGAATTAACAAATCCTCCACCAAAATCTCTGTACATAATTTGCATCAACCGGAAAGGGACCTTGGAATCCCAAGCCAGGCCTTGATTCAGTACACTTGGTCTAAATCTCTCTCTCTTTCTCTCTTTCTCTTTTTTGACACTTGGTCTAAATCTAAAAATGGTTTTCAGGGTCGAAAGAGTAAGAGAAAAGAAAAGCCTTACAATGGCTGAAGAACCCCCCTCTTTGTCCTATCCTGGCCCATCTGTTTTCTTTTATCTTTCCTCAATCTTTTATATATATATATATATATATATATATATATATATATATATATATATATACATACATACATACTAAGGGAGGTCTCTGTCTTTCTCTTTTTTGACACTTGGTCTAAATCTAAAAATGGATTTTAGGGTCGAAAGAGTAAGAGAAAAGAAAAGCCTTTACAAATTACAATGGCTGAAGAACACCTCTCTTTGTCCTATCCTGGTCCATCTGTTTTCTTTTATCTTTCCTCAATCTTTTCTTTTTATATATATACGAAGGGAGGAAAAGCCACCCAAAGCCTCTTTCCTCAATCCTCAACTCTTTCTTTTCGTTAAGTTGGCGAGTCTTTGGTGTCTTGTACTTCTTTATAGTTTATTGTTTCAATGAAACTTACAGCCCAACTTTCATCCAAAAAAGAAAAGAAATTTATAGATGAACCATCTTTTCCCAAAGAAAAGAAAGGAAGAAGAAAAAAAAAAAACTTGATTCTAGCTACATTGCACATGCAAATATGTTAGCTTTTGCATTGCTTTCGCGATGAAAATAAAAAATTTGCCATGCATTTACACTATACCTTCAATTATTAACAGGTCAATCCATATCGACCATCCAAAATCTATTTTAAGGAATCACACTACAATCTTTGCGACTAAACTCCATTCATATTTTATTGTATTCATGCAACAATTCGAAACTCCATTCAAAAAAAGTTGCATTTGGATTCTTTGGCCTCTATAAATACTCCAATGCATAGCCATTAGCCGATGTAGGATAAAATACACATCTACTTTTTGAGACTAGTACGAGTACTTGGACAAAGCCTCAAAATCTGGTATCAACATATTTGTAATATAGAATTAAGGTTGCTGGTGTTGCATGCAGAGGCTTATCAATTTGTGGTCCTTCTAATAATTGTACTTAGAGACTGCATGGTTACATAAATTTAATATATATTTTTTGCTTTTTCTTTTTTTAAGTGATAACAACCATAATGCATACAGCTACACTACACTGGTGGCTTGGCCACCGTCCAAGAGCTGCACATGGATTGTGTTGACCTAAATCTCCTAAGTGAAATTAAAATAGTTGAAAAGATGGCCAAATGTTCCTCATTTTTCCTTCCTAGTTTTGTTTTATTCCACCAAAGATTGCAATCAAGACATGGTTGCTCTTAATTGTTGTACTCCTGAATTGATGGATTAAATATAGGTACATATGGAAGCATTTACAGCATGAAAACAGGGATGCGTTACACTGTTGAATGAAAGTGAGCTCTAAGAAGCAAAACAAAGGTTAAAGAATTAATGACCAACTAATGGAGCTCTAAAAAACATCGATCAAATCCAACATAAATTTTGATTCCATGTCACACTTGATTTTGGGTTTTGGCCTTGGGTTAAGCTAGGTAGTCACAATATTAAATATCAATTCAGTACACAGCCCAATTGAATATTTTGGGGATTGGATCAGTTAATGAAGTTTGAAGAAAAAGAAATCATATGAAGGACACAAAAAAAGGGACTCAAAAAAGATGTAACTTGTTGTAAATTGAAATAACATGTAACCCAGTTTCATCTGGCTTTGTTTAGTTTTCCTACCTCTGTTTTTCTGGGATCCAGACTGGACCGAAAAATTTGAATATAAAAATATAGATAATGACGCCAACATAATTAGGTTATTTGACTATAGCTTAGAACAGAGTTTCTCTTGGTGATGGGTGACCATGGCGTAACAATATAGTTTTCTTCAATAAATAACGAAGTTTTATAAGCTAAATAGTATAGTTAATATTGTATTCTTCTTTTTTTTAAAACAGAAATTCATAGTAGAATTCAAGGTATGTGCATAAAATATCCTCTTTCTTGTGCTGGCCAACTCATATGTTGCATGCCTCGCCAGCAATTGTTGAGTATTTAATTAACACCATAAAGTATGCCTATCCAGCTTTGTTCAAACTATTTGGAGCGGGTTTTATGGATACTCCATTCGCCAAAGATTTCTATTTAAGATTTCCTCTAATATTATTTCAAATGTATTTATATCTTTAGTCTCAATGTCGCTATAAGTTACTTAAAGTTGTTTCAATATTTTCTTATAACCTTTAACACAACTGAAATACCTATTCTTATTGGAACCTCCTAAGATTTTCATTATTCTTAATAAGGATTTGATTAATAATAACAGAAAATATTTAAGGTGATATATAGAGGTACATCTATTATAACGTAAAAGTGTGAAGTTTGTTTCCATGTGGATCAGCTAATAGAGTTGCAGGTAGCAAAGTAGTGCAGTTAATTCAAGAAACATAGCATTCGCTGACCAGTTTACCATATCTTCATGAGGTTCCATAAACACACAAAGTGTAAATTTGTATATTTTTTATTGCTAATCTTTCATTGTATCTACAAAATCTTAGGCAAAACCAAGGAATCAGCCATATTTATCAGGCCAAATTAAAATGCTCCATGGGCTCAGATTCATCGGTGAATTTAGAACACATAGCGAAGTTATTGGCTAGCTGACTTGATCTATTTGTTTTACAATACATACATCTAACATCTATTTGTATCTAGTTATTTTAGTATTTCTCCTTAAATACCAACTAATTATCGAAACATGGCATACTTTGTGCAACCTTTGGTCGATATAAAATAAGATGAAAATAACAGTAAGAGTAAAAATTAATTTTTGAGGGAAAAAGTGAAAAATTATTGAAGTAATTTATACAGTCATCGTGCGTAAACTCAACCAATACAATCAGCCATCCATTCATCGCATGCATGCGACAAATCTACGAGCCAAATTATATAACAAAGCAGCATCATTAAGATTTGGCGTGCTTCTTTTTCTCTCTTTCTTAATCTTCGAGTTCCCGACAAGCTAGGGTCTTTAGTTTTATACATTTTTCTCTTCCTACCTACACATTGAATCATGAAATGAAATACACATGCACATGACCACTGTTTTAGTCAAATGAATACAAACTGCAACAGTAGGAGGAGGGGAATCAGATATTTTAGGGACCACTGTTTTAGCTCTCAAATGCCACTTGCATGCAGTAAGGTTATTCATCCGTTACTGAATGGAAAGCAAATGCGGACAAGTAAACACCATTTGCAAACCAGCTGTGCTCCCAAGGAACTATTCTCCCTTGCGTCAAAGAAAAGTGACAGCCCCATGAGAATAAAGGCTAAAAGCCAGCATACACCCTAACCTTTACCTCAAACTTTATCTGGCTTGTCCTATGCATTAACTTAGGCTATTCCTTATAACTAATACAAATATAAAAGAAAGGCAGCACATGGCTGTCAGCTCTGGTGAAGAAGCTTCAAAACCTTAGTGGACAAGGGAGTTACACAAGGGGCTATAAATCTGCCTCCATGCCTCAGAGTTCAGGGCATTGTATGCTTTGAATTCCCAAGCTTGTGCATAGGGCTTGTGTGCTAGATTTTGGTGAGCAACCATGAGGATGAGCTTTGTGGGTTGTATTGTTTGGTTACTCTTGGGTCTATTGTGTTGTGTGAGAGCTGATCTGCAATTAGGCTTCTATGATAAGAGCTGTCCAAAGGCAGAGAAGATCATCTCAGACTTTGTTAAGGAGCACATCCCAAATGCACCAACTTTGGCATCACCTCTTCTTAGAATGCACTTCCATGACTGCTTTGTCAGGGTACGTATCATCTTCCTTCCATTAATTGCCTTCTTTGTTCTTCTGATACCAAATAATGAGTTGTGTTCATCATTATACTTGCAGGGTTGCGATGGTTCTGTTCTCATTAATTCCACCAGCAGCAACCAAGCTGAGAAAGCGGCGACTCCAAACCAGACACTTCGTGGGTTCAGTTTCATCGACAGGGTGAAGAGTTTGGTGGAGAAGGAGTGCCCGGGTGTTGTTTCATGCGCAGATATTGTTGCATTAGTTGCAAGGGATGCAGTTGGAGTCATAGTAAGAAGCTCATATAAACTCAAGATTTCCTAGTTTTGGATTCATATTTGATTTATTTTTTTTTCTTTTGGATCTTTGTTTTCCTCTTGCATTAGGGAGGACCCTTTTGGAGAGTTCCAACAGGGCGCAGGGATGGGTTGATCTCCAACTCCACAGAAGCTTTGAATGACATTCCAGCCCCTACATTTAACTTCAGCGCGCTTCAGACATCCTTTGCAAACAAGGGTCTCAATCTGACCGATCTAGTTCTGTTATCCGGTAAACAAATACATCAAGAGCAAATATTTCTCTCTGAAGCATAGAGTTTTAAGGAGGTTTGACAAATTTGATATTTTATAAGGGCTTAGATGGCTAACATTTCTTCTACTGTATGTATCAGGAGCTCACACAATTGGTATTTCCCACTGCTTATCCTTCGACACTCGTCTCTATAACTTCACGGGAAAAGGTGATCAGGATCCTTCTCTGGATAAGTTCTACGCTGAAAATCTGAAGAAGAAGTGCAAGTCCCTCAACGACAACGTAACCTTCGTTGAAATGGATCCAGGAAGTTTCAGAACGTTCGATCTTGGGTACTATAAAAATGTCCTCAAGAGAAGGGGCCTCTTCCAATCTGATGCAGCTCTGATAACCAATGCTGGCACCAAGTCTTCTATTATGAACCTTGTTGATAGCCCTCCTGAAGTATTCTTCCAAGAGTTCGCTTTGTCCATGGAGAAGATGGGCAGGGTTGAGGTCAAGACTGGATCAACTGGTGAGATCAGGAAGAACTGCGCAGTTGTGAATGCTTAGAATAAAATATATCAGGGCAGGTTCCATTTAATTGTGTTCTCTGATATGTTTTGCTTTGTAGTTAGAATAAATAAGTTGAATGGTGTGTTATTAAGGTTCTGCTCTGTTCTGTAAAAGATATTTTCTTTTTCTTTTCTTTTCTTTTTTTTCCTTCAAGGAAATAAAGAATTACCATGAACACTCTGAGCATAAAGGAGTGTTTTTTTTTTTGTAAAGCATGAATTAGCTGCAGTTTAATCTGAATTGTTTCATCAGTTACATGTTTGCTGCATGAGACAGTAAACTCATCAAGAAAAGTTTCGTAGGAGAATTGTTTAAAATTTTACGCAAGGAATGGCGTGCTTGGATCTATAATTGTGTTACAGCAAAACTTGAGAAAGAAATTAAGAGAGTGGTCAAAAAGGATCGAGAAGCATCGTGGATGCGTCACGGGTTGGCGATTAGCTTGAGCTGTTGAGCTATTTTTCTATTGTTAACAACAGATTATTCCTAATGACAACTATGATTCTAATGATGACAAGAGAGCTGTTGAGCTATTTTTTTATCGTTAACAACAGATATTTCCTAATGACCATTATGAAACTGATGATGACAAGATGTTATCAAGATTTTTTTTTTTTTTTTAAATGGATGAAGGGGGAGGCTGAAACAGCCACCCAGCTTATTAAGAGAAGCAGAAGGACAATATGGGTGCAAATGAGCCGGGTTGACCCGTGACCCGACCCGATTCATTTTGGAAATCTATTGGACCAGGTCGGATATTAAAATTGGACCATCCCATTTTTTTGAGTCGGATCTAGATTTACTGAATTTATATTTGATCCGATCCGATTCATTTGAAATTTATATAATTTTGAATTTTCAATCCTACGACCCACACCGAACCGATTCAACCCAAACTTGTAAATCCTACGACCCTAGAACCGCATATTTCCTATTTAGGGAGAGTTCGGGGAGAGGGAGAGAGAGAGAGAAGCGATCGGCTCTATTTTCCTATCATTTTCTCGAGGTGGCTTTCGTATATCTCTGATCTTTCTCGCTTTCTTCTTTGTTTTCTTGATTTCTATTATTGATTTGATTTTTGGGGTTTTTTTCGGGGGAAGATTCGGGTTGGGAGTGAGTTTTGAGGAGAAAGTTGGGATTTTATTTTTATTTTTAACCCAAATTTCTGACAGCTCTCTGTCTTTGTTTGGATGCTTACAGTTTGCCATAATTTTTTTTATTTTTTATTTTGAGAAAGTAGGTTTGATTTGTTCTTCAGTGCTGTTCCTTTGAACAAAAAGTAATTTTTTTTAACAATTTTAGAATTTTATTATGCTTTTTGATTAGTTTCCGCATTGATGAAGGAATGACACTTATAAGCGTTTTTCTGTGGTAACATGAGAATTGATACAATCTTGTATTTCTGCTGAAGCTTTTGATGGTTTTGAGTTTGTTATTTCGTGTTTCAACTCTTCTCTTCTTGGTGTCTTCACCGATCATAGTTCTCTTTTTTTTTTTTTTCCCTTGGTGCATGGAGCTAAAACAGTTTGTCATTTCTTCAGTGCGTTCATGTTGTTCCTCTTTGTGTTTTTGCTGTCAGATCTGTGATGATCTGAGTGTGGCAAACTCTAAAACTTTTCATGTTCTCGTATTATTATAAAGGTTTTTTTTTGTGTGTGTGCATGAATACCCTCCTAAATATCGAATTTTGCATGAATACCCATCCAAATTGATATTTGCATGTATACCCTTTTAAAACACTTGCTTTGCTATTCTATCTTTTTTTTTAATTCTTATTTTTGCATATGTAGCCATGCCATCTAAAGATGTTAAAAAATTACCGATTTTAAATTAAAATAACTAAAATATTTTTAATGGTAGACGTACATATAGAAATATTTATAAGGGTATATAAGTAAATAGCAACTTTCTAATGATATTCATGCAATTTTCTATAGTAGATAGAAAGAATTTAGAGAGGAAGCCAACTAAGAGTCTAAGAAAGAATGAGCCTAGGGAACCGAACAAAGAAGAGCACCTAACCCATAACAGTAAGTCCAAATTCTTGAGCAGTAAGAACCTTCGTCAACTTTTACTGTTTACTATTTGGGAACACCGCCAAATAGTAAAGGGGTTCCACTCTCTATGTTCTTTTCTCCCTTCAGACAGAATGATAGCAAGCTAAATATGAGAAAGAAGTTGATGGTTTGAGTCGACTGTCATTGTTTAAAAAGATTACTGATACTACCTCTGCACAAAATAGGAGATCAGCTTAATGCACAAAATAATTCTCCTCCTTCTCTTACCTTGAATTCCTTGGGCCTATCCTCCAAGGGCTTCACTAGGATAGCCCAAGGCAGAACCACCTTTTCTTTCACAAGTCCTAGTCAGATATTGATGGGATCGAGAACCTTATTGGTGCCAGTGTTTGGTTTGACCTGACACCATCTTCCTTGCTAGAATGTCACACCATCTCTTCCTTGATTTTCATTCCAATATTTCTTGAAACATTGATGGAACCTGTCTAGAGCACTATAAAGAAGGATCTGGTGCAATCCCTAGCAATTATATGTTGGTTGGTGTGCCTAAATAGTAAACAGTAAAAGTTGATGAATTTGGACTTACTGTTATGGGTTAGGTGCTCTTATTTATTTGGTTCCTAGGCTCATTCTTTGTTAGTTGGCTTCCCTAGGTAGATGGAAAGAATTTGGATTATGGAAACAAAGGGGAAGGAGATCGCGAGCTACGAGCTACATCGCAATCGCGGTGAAGAAGGAGATCACGATCGTGAGCCCGCTCGCAATCGCGATGCTGAGCGCAGCTCGCAATCACGGAACAATAGCATAATTTCAAAATTTTATTTTATTTTTAATTAATATTAATATGATTTTTTAACATGGTTAGAATAATTGTTATATTATGGGCATTTGCACAATAATAGAGTTTTATGAGGGTATACATGCAAATATCAATTTTGAAAGGGTATACATGTAAACTTTAATATTTAGAAGGATATTCATGCAAAAACCCTATTAGAAATATCTAGAAATATTTTCACTATAATTTGGTTTTTTTTGCATGAGTACCTTCTAAAAATTCAAATTTACGTTGATACCCTCTTAAAATTTATATTTATTTTTGTACCCTTACAAAATGCTATTTTTGCACAAGTACCTTCTAACACCATTAATAAAAATTATATTTATTTTAATTAAAAATAAAATAAAATTTTGAAATTAGTTGTTTTGTCTTCCATCACTATTATCTTATAAACATTTTTTTGGCACATATATCCATTAAGAATATTTTAGTCATTTTAATTTGAAACCATTAATTTTTTAACGACGTTAAATGGCGTTGGTACATATGTGAAAATAAGGAAAAAAAAATAGAATAGCAAAACTAGTATTTTTTGAGGGTATACATGTAAATATCAATTTTGAGGGCCATTTATGCAAAATTTGATGTTTAGGAGGGTATTCATACAAAAAAAACTCCATAAGAAAATTATAGGAAGACAAACAAACTTGAATCGGACCCAAATTTTTTGGGTTGGAACTTGACCCAACTCGAATGACCCGTTGGATCAAAAAATGTAGTCGTGGACTCGATCCAACCCGATCCGATCTTCTATTGAATTTGATCTGGGTCCAAATTAGGATCCAAATTAGAAACCAGGTTGGGTTGGGATCCCTCATAACTCAGTCCAATCTGATCCATTTGCATCTCTATATGCACCACTCTGTCCAACTTTGCTCGTCTTCAAGTTCTCCAGGAAGCAAATCAGGTGGCTGATTGTTTGGCAAAAATGGCCTGCATTGAACAATGTCAGGAAGTGCGGCGGGAGGGCTTTCCTCATACGCTCGTAGCGTGCATCTTCACTCCCTAGTACCAAACAAAACACACATAATTGGGCTTTGCTTAGTAGGCTTCAGTTGAACGTATTTGGGCTTGGATTGAGCGATATAAGAGCCTAGAGCATTACGTAGAATGGCACACTTTTAGGAGGAGGAGGCCGGAAATGGGCCAAGGCCGACCCAAGCCCCGTCAAGATGGGCCAGGCCCGAGCAAGCCCAGGTGCAGCCACGTTCCGCCTAAAATTTTTGGAAGTAGTTTAATGCTCGGGCCGCGCACGGCGGCCAGGTCCGGTTCTCCCCATAATACCCAACAGCGAGCCGTCTACGGTCGTCCATCCGATGCAAATCCAAAGGCCACAATCTTTAGCTGGCTCGAAACTGCAACCGGGTTCTTGGTGGAAACCCTAACCCCCTTACGCGTATAAATCTCCAACAACTGAGAGGTCTTACCATTTCACCTCCCTCATCTTCTCTCTCTCGCTCGCTCTCAATCTCTCTTCATCGATTGATCAATGGATTCTTTCTCGTAGCGTTTTCTTTCTCTGTGGGTTCTCTTCTCTTTTCCTATTTCGTGTATTTTTTTTTTCATTTTTCCCGATTTTTCCCTGAAGAAGTTTCATTTTCTGGTTATTTTGGTTTAGATTTCTGCTATTATCTTGGGGCGCTGTGATGAGGCTTTATGTGGACTAGAGTTTCTGACACCTGGTCTTTTGTGCCAGTGGTTGAAGACTACCCCTTGGCTGTCTGAGCTCTCAAATCTGTAAGATTTATTCCTCCTCATTGTCAACAGAAACATTTGTTTTCCCTACGTAAAACTAATCCATTCATGGTGGTATTTTGTTAATTTCCTTGACATAATGTTCTTAGAATGCCTTCCAAATCTTCCGCTTTGTTTTTTTTTTCATTGAATATTTTAAATCTCGATTTTCTCGATGTTTATTGAGTTTATTTAACATCTAAGTGCATCCCTGATCTTTTTGTTGGAATTATTTTGTTTTCTTAGATCATATTCATGAGGACAGTCTTTTTAATCTTGTTCTTTTTTTTTGCATCTAATATGCAAATCCTATTATTTAGTAATTTATCTGGACAAAATCTTGGTCATATGTGAATGGGAATGGGATGGGGATGCGTCCATTACCAATTCTGGGGGAGAACAGGTTCCTCTTGGTATAATGGCACGGACGCTATATTTAGTCTTATGTGGTCATCCTGATCTATGGTTTCGCCATCTGTGCCATTTGATCCTGGAAACGCCACATACATCTAGCTGTTTCAGTGCCCATCCCTTTGTTCAGGAAGTCTTTCCTCCTCTTCTCAATTTTGATCTTTAAACTTCTATTCTCTCTTTGTTTTTTTTCCTCTGTGGGGTATTGAAATCTAATCAGTGTTCCATCAGATTCATTGACAAAGAGTGTGGCAGTGATCTATTTCCCTCTTGTTGTGTTATAAAAGATTAAACAGTTTCAAAAGAATAGAATAAATGCTATTTAGATTTAATGATGTATGATTCGCAAGTCACTTCATTTTATAAATCAGACCATCATCTAAGCCCAAACAACCGTATTATTTTCTACAAAGTCTTAATTATGAGGATGTCAGGAACATAATTTTATTGTTTCTTTTCTCTATTGATTAATTAGAGATTAGTCATTAGAAATTCATGTGTGGAGTTAAGAGTATTTAGCTGAAAAATAAAGTTCTGCTTAAATAAAATTATGCACAGATGTAATCAATGATCGATATGGCCGGACTCTCCAGACAATGCTATCACCCTATCTACAACTATTCAAATGTGTCGTATGTATGTAGATTAGGTACAACTTTCTTTGCTTTAAAAACTGTTTGGGACATCCTCATAAGTTTTAAGATTTTAACATTTAGTTCTATCAAGAGCAATTTTTTCTTGTACCCCCACAAAAAAAAAATTGTACCAAAAATTGATTTTATTTACTCCAACCTAATTTGATTGAATCTCATTTGTTCAAATTCAACAGCCTGACCCATCTCACCACATCTAGTCACATAGTTAGCCCAATCTAGATAGGCAAATGGATTGGGTTGGGCTCGTAAGATGGCCCATCTTGCAATTCTATAAACACTCAGAGAGAGCTCATGAACGGACTCACGCACCACAAAAAAAGACCGCTCCTGGAAAGGACACTTCGGCGAAGATATGTCGGTTACCACTACGTTATGAAACCCTACCTCTCTCATTAGCCTTCGATTCACCATGCTGTGACCCCTGAACCTAAATAATCCTAGGGCTTCCTCTTTCCTCCGCCGCCGAGGGAGTCTCGAGTCTCCTATTATAATCTGTTCTCCTTTGCGATGTTGGGGCGGAAGCCGTACAAGACGAAGCTGCGCATACTTTACCAGCGCGGCCGCCGCGCTCGCCAGAGCTCAACTTCGCTCACGGCGACCCCGAGCTCCGCCGCTCCGCCGGTTCTTTCACTGGTGATCGTTCAAAACTCCAAAGAATTACCATTAGAATTTGTTCTTTTCCTCTCTTTTTACCTTTTTATTTTGATTCGAGCTGAAATGCCTGATTTTGTTTCTTGATCTGTCCTTTCTTGTGGTATTGTGAAGATTGTTCAAATTTGTAGGGTTTCTTGATCTGCCCGATTTGAGTGTCTCCATGCTGATCTTACATAAATACAGATGTCAAAGCCTGCTTCTTTTGTTGATAATTGCAGGAGCATTCATGTTCAACTTTAACCACACTAGTCCAAGAACTTACTATCTGTTTGATTAATTATGCCACTTTAGTGGAGATTACTGTTGATATGCTTCTTCCATTACTATTCTTCACTATCAGGAACTTCACCCAATTGGATCCGTTCTCACACATTATTCTCCATGGAGTTAAGTAGACCGAGATGGAAGGGGAAAGGTTTTGCAGACATAGCCCATGCAAATCCTATGTCGGAAATTGTTGCTCAACTTCAAGTCTCTCTTACCCAATCAGAAGCATATGCATTGTTATCTGGCTGCGACATTCTTCTTGAAGCTGAACCGGAGTCAGCTGATCTTCTAAGTAAAACCTCCTTTGGCCGAGCAATCATTACCTCTAACAAGGATAAACAATGGTTCCAATTAGGTCCAGAGGAGGCTTTCTATCTGTGTCATGCTCTAAAATGCCTTAAGGTCTCAAGAGACAAAGAAACCTGCATGAGTGAATTGGAGTTGTGGGATCACTTCAGATCTAAAAGGGAAGCATTTCCTGAGTTTTACAAAGCATATTTTTATCTTCGTTCTAAGAATTGGGTTGTTCGCCCAGGGATTCAGTATGGTGTGGACTATGTGGCTTACCGTCACCACCCGGCTCTTGTTCATTCAGAGTATGCAGTGCTTATGGTTTCAGATGGTGATGGCAACACAAGCAGCGGTCGGTTGAGGGTGTGGTCTGACCTGCATTGCACCCTTCGAGTCTGTGGCTCAGTTGCAAAGACACTATTAGTTCTTATGGTTAGAAGATATGGAAGTGATAGGAATTCACTAAATTGTTTGGAAGAATTCATTGTTGAGGAGCGAACTATCACAAGATGGGTACCAGAGCGCTGTCGGGAGGATCAAGGCTTAGAAGAAGCTCTTTGAGTTGATTGAAAGGGAGATATTGAGGTTTCTAAATCCTTCATCCTAATTAGCTTTCTTAAATTAGTGGGATGCTTACATTCTTCTTTAGGTTTTTGTTCATGGAACTAGCTTTACAAGATTATTTTTCCTTTTCTTTAAAATTATTCAACCAAACCCAACAGTCTGTTTTTATTGTACTAATACAATTGCTGACTCAATAAGAATTATAAACTGTTGTGATTGGTAGTTCCCTTAGTATCTAACTGGACTCTGTGTTTCAATCTTTTATGATTGGCCCGGGAGTCTACTTTTGTTTTTTTGGGAGTTTGTGTGCAATTCGACCTGAGGTTGCCTGTATATGAATCGTTGTTAAGGAAAAATGATCCAGGGCTTGACTATTATGGTTATAGTCATGATTTCAGTCATGCAGCTTGTGATTTTTAAAGTCAGTACCTTTGGAAATGCAAAGAACTATTGTTATTTTGTAAATTGATAACATCTAACGTTGAGAACATTAGATGGATAATTAGATGGGTAGATATAGTTTTTGATTGCACTACTTGATCATGAGGATAAAACTCAGAGGAAGATTTAGGTGATGTAATTTGGTCTGGTTTTTTCACATTTGGCATGATTTGGCCCAATACATTTGTAACCACCCAAGGAATTTTGGAACTGCTTATTCAACAGTGGGTTTGATCCTGATAAAATGATGAGCATGCCCAGCTTTGCTGCCCCTGATTATTTAATTCAGCCTCAGGTCTCTATCAAGTCTCTACAGCTCCACAGTACCTATTAACACCTCTGTACCAGTTTCCCATGCATCTGTAACATTGTGGTCTCATTATCCACAGGGAGGGTGATGTGTTCTTAATTCACGAACATGAAAGTATTGATACATGACAGCACCAGCGCAAAGTCCATAAAACACATCCAGTATACATTTCTAATGAGAATGTGTTTGCATCTTAATGTAGGGAATTCATGGGTTGTCTTATTTTGGCCTTGTTACAATTCTCCAGCAGTCCAGTGATTTGTCCATGATCCTGACTTGGCTATCAGTTTGGACTAGCAACAAATACCTCCATCACAAAGGATATTGTGGAAGCTGGTGACTTGGTGGTTTTTCCTGCAGTAAGAATCATCTTTTCTTTCTTCTTCCTCTTCTTTTTTTTGTTTGCCTTTAATCATAATGCTCACGAGTGTCTCATGCCATCCATCTTGTAGGTTCCCTCCATGAATGTTAAGACAATCTGCAAAACTTTGCAGATGTTATAAGAGTGATGTATCTTAACAAATAGCATGCTTTGAGTCTCTGTTCTAGTTGGGCTGTGATCAGCTTCACCACTAAAGCTTGGGTTGAAGAAGAAGACGGTGCTGTTACCCTATATGCCAAACATAGGGTGATTCATCTTTTCAAATTTCCTCCAACCATGCAGGGTCCATTTTATCAAATGTCCCAGATCCATTTTTGCAGTGTAACTTGAAGTCCTGTTAGTTGAGTTTAAAAAATAGGATGAAGTAGAAGTTTGTAGCCTGAGATGGCAGCACAATGATTTGTCCCCCTGCAGTGCATTGATTACAACTACTAAGGTCCATAATAGATTTTCTGCAATAAAATATTCTGCATAACATGTAATTAAACATTTTGCATACCATGTAATTTGGTTTTCTTTCCTCTGAGTTGATCATGGGAAGCTTTAAATGGCTTTGTTTGTGAATGATTTTTTTTAACGTACCCAGTTTTTACCTAAGTGATCTCGAGTCTTCTGAGTTTGTTTCCAGCTTCTTTAACAACATTTTCTTAAGCTGCATTGAGATTGATACTGTAGATCGTATGTCAAGGGTGAATGCTTTTACATTATATACAGTTTAATTTGTGAAGCTCTTACGGAGAAAAGGTGTTTATAATTTACTGTATCTCATATAAAAATTATTTAAATGTCTAACAACAGAAATTTAAAATGTTATATCTGGTCGTTTTGATTGCAAGCAGCTGGAAGGAGTTCAAATGATGCTGAACCACCATCTTCTGATTTTATCACTAGTAAGAAAATCGATGAACATGTATATCTCCTGTAAATTTTGGAGTTCTTCCAATTACATTTTAGCCATGATTGTAATGAATTTAATCTGGTAATTATAAAATGCAATCTAGTGGGAAAACAGGCATGTCTCGAACAGTGGAGCCTTGCTTGGTTTGCCCTACAAGCCGCATAGATCGGCTGTGCAGAGTAAGGGTACATGTCCATGTGGCCTTCCCACGAGTGAAAAGAACAAGGCTGGTGGTTGCAGTAGCCTCGGAGGACACAAGACCTTTCTTCTCAAGGCTAGATCACAGAGAGCTTCTTCGGACGCTTGACCAAAGCATTCAAGTGATATCTCCCACTTGAGTGTGGAAAGGTCCGAAAAGACGAGACAGGAGAAATCCAAGAGACTTGAGGGCTCATAGGTTTTACAATCCAAAAGACACAGGAAATGACCATGTTAGTTGGATTCTGCAATCCCAAAATTGCGGGCAAGGAGAGTAACATCTGCTTCAAGTCTCTCATGCTTCACTTTTGTTTCTTCCTTTTACTGATGGGCTTGAGGTTAATAGATTTGAACCTTTATCCTCATGTTGCAATTAAAAGAGTAACTACAATTTGAGCGTCTGGAGATGATGTTAAATCTACTTTGTATATGAAATACCGATTCGGACCATGCTGATTATAGATATTAGACTGCCATTTTATCAAAGACCTCAATATGACTGAAAGTGAACAAAACTCTGACCCTGATGATCACTATATTACTGCAGACGTAAATCCTTCAAAACGTTGAAGTTTAAGCATTCCACAGCCAACTAGAGGAATTAAGGCTCTTGATCTTGGGCTCGTTACTAGGAAATGATAATACAACCTGTTCATTGATCATAATACTTGCACAGGTAAAAAGTTCCATCATGAAGGAAGCAAAGTTCGATAGCAAAGCTAACCTAGCATACATCAACATTCAGGTTTGCATTACAGAACCTCGGCTTCTCTGATTAGAAGGAAAAAAAAAAAGGAAAACAAAGAAAATTCTATCAAGTACGAGAATCTTCTCATCACCTTGCTGCAGCTCTTGCACTCATGGAAGAATGGTAGCTGGTGCTTCTCTGCTTGCGGTACGAAGTATAGACATCATCATATTGACTCACTTCATTCGGATTTGCAGTAGCCCCTAGTCCCAACCGGCCTGAGCTGCTTGATCCTGGTTTGCGATCCACGCTCCCATCTGCATAAGTTCCAGTCTCTGGGTCCACCTTCAAGTTAGGAGGTGGGGGAATGCAAGCCCCTCCCTTGCGAACAGGAGGCTCATGTTCATACTCACCATCTTCATCATTCGAGTCGGATGGTCTCATTGGCCCTTCGGATGGGTTCACCTCACCAATTTCCTTGAAGAATTTCGAGACTCTCTCAAGAATCTCTGACTGGGGCACAGTGGATGGCGGAATCACAGTGGGTATGTCTAGTGGGCTCATGGGAGAGTAGGGAACACCACTACCAATCTGCATCTTCCTGACCATGCCAGGAATGAGACCAGGGGGAAACAGTGGATACGGCGGGGGGCTTTGGTCGGTTATGTTGGCTGCAGAATTTGGTTGCAAGTGAGAAATTGGTGGTTGTGCAACTATAGGGGCATTTGATTGGACTGGCACAGTCCCTGGAAACAAATTTGGAGCAGCATGCGGGAAAATGCCAGCTGGTAATTGGTTTGATTGGTTCGTTAGGAATGGCTGAGACAAAGGTGGTGCAAATTGGGATGGCAGGGCTGATGCAGAGGGCAGCCGTTTCTCCATCTCCTGTTGATCTAGGGAACCTGGTGAAGAGTTCTGCTTATCTGGATGCCATTGTTGAGGCGCATGTTGCAATCCTGGAGTGTGTTGATAAAATAAAATGTTTAGCACCATAAAACTCCTCAGAGTTGATTTAAATACACTACTACAAGTCATAGTCAATAGTAATCATTTCAGGCTTATGCTTAAGTAGGTCTGGGGGGCTCAAAACAGTTGTAATATTTTTTTGTAAGTTGTCAGAGAGTGACATATCCAGCATGCATAAGCATGCAATAACATATTTTGGGAGGAAAGAAGACTCTTTTGCATAAGATGGTATGGAAAAGGATTATGCATGAGCCAAGGGAATGTCAAAACAGAGGATTAAGCAAGTCTTCAAAGTGTTCAAGGCTATGAAATGGGGGCATGACTAGCAAAAAGAATAAAACCCTCTATAACACTATGGCGATTATTTTGTATGTTATCTAACAGATCGGTAAAATGAAGTCAAGATTTGTATAGAGATAATTGATAGCTATTGACTCTTCGATGATTACCCCCTGACACATGCCATTGGGACTTTAGTCCACCGGTTGGCACCTCTCTCCTCCGCATTTGTGCTAGGGAGAGAATCTGAGTTAGAACTTGGAAGGTGGTGCTCCATAAATGTTCTTAGATGATGATTATGACCAGGATTACCACCTGACACAACTTATGCCCTTAAGATAAAGTATCTGTACAAAAGGGTAGATCAACTTATTCATAGACAAAAAGTTCAAGCAAAGAGTGGGGGGGCCTGCGACCATTATAACTTGAAGCTTTTCTGAACTTGTGTGAGAGTCCAAGTGATGCCTAGGAATCTTAGGCAAGGGAGAGTGCTCCAGGACTAAAAAGGTCATTTGACAGTACTAACAAATGCGGCAAGGTGTTAGGGCTTGAAGCAACATAGACACCACCAACGATATATAAAACTTGGAAAAATAAAATGCTTTTTTACCCAGGATGTCATTAGCTCAATTTACCACACTCGATCAACCTCCCTTAACCTGTGTAGTTCCCTCAGATGGCTCACCTATACATGCTGCTAAAGCATGATTTTGCATGGAAAATTTAGTGAAATTTGAGGTGCGAGAACCATAGTGTTCTAAGAGACTATTCATAAAGGAGGTACTATAAGTAATGTTCTGAAGTAGTCCATCAAAAAGCTTGGCAAATTAATAGGTGAAGAACCTCACCAATGCTCATCAAAAAAAAATGTTAGGGAGCTCACAAGCATGCTCAAGTTTTGGTTCATTCAAGGCTTGATTAAGTTAAGTAACTAAAACTTTTCTGGTGAAAAATAAGCTCTGAAAAGCTCAAAGATGTTCTGCACGCAGAAACATGTTGAGCATGCACATGAGAGAGAGAGAGAGAGAGAGAGAGAGAGAGAGAGACCTGAGGAATCTGAAGCTTCTCTCTGTGTTGTTGAACGCAAAGGTGCTCCACCTGTCATCTCAAGTTCAAGGGTAGCAATAGTTTCCTTGTCATAAACTTCCTTCAAAGCCCAGAACTGTAAAATCTTCTCCAACCGAGACTGGTTAGAATCTTTGTTGTGTGGATTATTGTAAATCCTTGCAAGCATGGATCCAAGTACAGGTTTAAATGCCAGAGCCTCATTATCAAGATCTTGAGGATTCATCCGCCGCTGCAAGCTGGAATGGTATGGTTGATGTCAAGACAACAGCTAGCAAGAATAAAATTGACATTGGGTGGTAAACAAAGTGAAAGGCCACCTCTAATGCAGTTATCAGGAGGGAAATCAGTCTAGCCATGTTAAACTGAGAAGCATTCAATAAATTGTAAAGTCTACTTGCGAGGAAGGAAATGCAACGTTAAAAAAAATTGATAAATCCCCATTGTGCAAAATTCTGTTGTAATTTGATTTCAATAATCCAAAGTCAGAAAAAAAAAATGCATAGAAAACTATGCATTTGAGAATCGTTAATACTGGAATTCAAATAACAATATGTAAAGATGCTGTGAGAAGTGGCCAATTACACTCATGCACAATCTAAATTTGCTGTTAGCTAGCTCAAACTTGTAATATGAATGATGAGGCTATGCTATTCACCATTATAAACTAGAAATTTAGCAGAAACAGCATTGGGGATAAAGACACCAGTGGAGCTAGCTCAAAATTGTAATAGTACAATAAGGCTGCGCTATTCACTAATTATAACTAGAAATTAGCATTGGGGATATAGACAAAACAAATAAAGACCATGCAACAAATTGCAACAGCCATTGTGAATCAGAAGCACCAGAAAAGTAACTACTGTAGTTACCATTATGAACCACCACGTGTAGCACCTCTATATCTTCACTTTTACACATCTTCAAAAAATTATTAAATATTTTTGCATGTTCTCAGGCTGATTCCAATGTGCCCAAATGAAGCAATTAGCAAACTATAATACGTGATGGTCTTCCAGGACAGGATCGCTACCTGTCCCCAAGGATTCCTACAAGAAATATTAGCTTTCTCCATATGTCCATTGAACAGTTCATGGTAGTGAAGGCTTTTAATATCAGATAGTTCACTTATGCACGTAGGTGGACAATACCGGGATGAACCAAGATACTAGGTTTATTTTCACTAACATAGGAGAGTAACAAATTCTAAACTTGGTCAGATATGTAGATACCTTGGACAATATACACAAATATGGCTATGTGGGAGAGTACAGGAAGCAACCATTGATGGAAGGCAACGGGAAAAGGAAATTACATTGGTCAGATATGCCTTATATAGGTTAAACCACAACAAATATGTAAATGAGATTTTAAACTATTTTAATTTCAATTTTTTTGAAGTTATTTGAAATCTGAAATTTAGGAAGGTGCTTGCAGAGTCTTAAGTAGTCCAAAACTTCTCAAATTCAGGAGTTCAAAATTTAATTGATCTGGAAACTACGTACTTTTGCTGGTTTGGAGTAAAATCTTTTACAGACAGAAATCAGAATGCTCCTAATCAGATAATAGGTCAGCTGAGGAAAGTTTTCCACTTACTGGGATTACATTTTGGTGCATTTAAGTGTTTTCTTTTACAATAAAATATGAGGAGGGCTAAAAATTTATACCTTGAGACTTGTCTTAAAATATTGGAAAAAAGATGTGGTAATTTATCATAACTCTTTTCTTCTTCTCCTTCTTTTGTTTTCTTGCTTCATTCTCTCTCTAAGCAGAACCACATAACCCTATTCCTCAGGCTACATTAGTTTGATATCAAAGCCAAACTACATAATCCTTTCTTCATAGAGCAATTAGCTACATCATTACAAAGGCAGAATAGTGTGGTTGTCCACAATTAAATGTCGAGGGCATGGAAAGCCACAAGAAAAGAGTGCATGGAAGTGCCTAATAAAAAGAAAAGGGAAAAAATATTGAGATGCAGTTATGTTTAGATACAGCTGTTCTTAATTAAATCAACTAGTTTACAGGCGTGTTTGGTATTGCTTAAAAAAGTGCTTTGTGACTTCTAATATAAAAAAGCACTTCTTGAAAAAAATGTGTTTGGTTATAGTACCAGGAAAGTGCTTCTACAAGAAGAAAATTTTAAAAAGTGTTTCTAAGAGAAGCTAGAAAACCTTGCTTATAGCTTATCCTTCTCTTTGCAACACCTAACATGCCCTGAGCCGTTGAGAAAAAAGATGCTGCTAATCCCATTTTCTTGGTTATTAAGGAAGAGTCCAATACTAGATCAACTGATGATATAATGATGCTAGAAGCAGCATACTAAGGCCATCCACTGCAAATCCCCAATGGTGATCTATGCACAAGAAGTCCAACAATTGAAGGCCCGGTAGTTGAAATCTAGCAGTCATTGATTTTGCTATTCAAGTCATATGCTAATGATGTCCCATGACAAGATGTAACTACTGAATTGACAATCATGGGCAAGGATATCCAATAATATGATCTGTCCAATTTCACTCCAGCAGTTTCATTCAACTCTATATTAGTGAACTTGTTCTGTAGATCTAGATCATGTGCAGCCAAAAGTCAATCATCTAATTGTAAGTGACGCAGATTACTCCCATCAAATTGTGGAAATGCAAAATCCGGCATAAAGATAGAGTTCATTGTAGTGATGTCACAGCAAGATCAACAAATTAAAAGCAAATAATGAAAATCAGATTCTTGATTATTTTGATTTTATATTTTTTTTTAATTTTAGATCTATTTAAGGGTTAAAAACTAGTAAAGTGTTGAAAGAACCACAGCTATTTAAAACTCCTCAAAGTTAGAATGCAAATCTTGATTGACAAAGAAATACATTTTGACGCAGGAAGTCAAAATTTTGGTGGATTTGGAATCTCGTGTATGATACACTTAGGGCTCGTTTGGTTCGCGGGAAAAGAAGAGGGGAAAGTGTGGACAACGGGAAAGTAATGAGATGTCTCTTGTTTGGTTGGAGTTTTCAAAGGAGAGAGACGAGAAAGTTGTATTCCCATGGGAATATGATTCTCACATTTCATGGAAAAATCTTTCCCATGAGAAACATGGAAAAGTTACTTTTCCATGAGGTGGAAATCACTCAATTTTTATTTTTTCCCAAAAAGGCCCTTCAGCATTAAAGAAACATTAAAGAGGCATTAAAGACCTAATTTTTATTAAGGGCATAATAGGAATTATACATAACTTTTCCAGAAAAGTGGATAGCCAACCAAACATAAGCACTTTGGAAATTTGTCATTTTCCCATGGTCAACCAAACATGCCAAAAGTACTTTCCTAGACATCCTCTTCCTAGGAATTTGTTTTTCAGGAATCATATTTCTAGGAGAAAAAATGCTTCCCGCGAACTAAACGAGCCCTTAAATCAAAAGAGCCGGTTTTATGATAGTTTTGAGTTAAAAGAAGTTGCAAATTCATTAGGACTGTCCTACAGTATTATTCAGGTGTCTTTTAAAATAAATCTAGGGAGACTCGAAAATTATAATTTTACACTTATTCTCAAATGGGAAATAATGTGTTAGTTCGACATCCCTTTGTTCGACCCCTCCCCCCCCCCCCCTTCTTATTTTCTTTGGTCTTCTCTTTCATCCCCATCACAAAGGCTATGTCATGAAAGAAGCCTTATGTCAGGATTAAAGGCAGCAATTATTGCTCAACCAGCCTTACATCAGCTGATTCCCATCCCTTTCCACTAGGGAGAGGATCAGGGCTCAAACCCTGGTAATGGCATTCCCAGAGTATGTCTCCAAAGAAAAAAAGTAATAATTATTGAACCTAAAAAATTATCTGAAAACCCTCAGACCTACCATAACTGAATTGGAAATTGGAGCCAAGTACAAGTCGTCTACTTCAAGTTAATGAGATTGATATAAAGATAATCTGCAACTAGTAATACTTCGTCCACCATTTTAAGAAGCGGTATATGTGGCCACATATGCAGTGGTCATCTTCTGACTGCACCGCACTCCCTATGTGTGGTTAATCTAGGCAGCTAGGGTGCATATGGGCCAAATAGGCAGCCCACTTAGCACTATGCAACTAGATATGCAGCCGAACTGTGTGACCAGTTATGTGGCAAATATTATGCAAGCTTATGCGAGCGACTGAAGATAATAGAAAATTAAAGAAAATGTCAAATACCATCAGTTTGGATATGACAAATATAATGTTAATTTGTCGAAAGTAAAGGCTGGTAGCAAATGGAAATCCAGGAAGAGTTGCATGTTATCGTCAAGAAAATTAAATGCTACTTTACACAAATCAAAAGTTAAGCATCTCCAGCTACATGTTGATTGCACAAAGAAAAGGAAAAGAGAAAAAAGGACCTGTCAAAAAGTATATCATTGGCCAGGAAAATGATGTGCAGTTGTCTCTCTGAATCATCTAGAGCAAAAATTCTATCTCTGAGGGCTTCGGCCAGAGCCGGTGCAAATGGTGATCTCTGCATAAACCACATCTTGGCTCCCTTAATTGATTCTTTTGTACCTGTAAGATTACTCAGCACATTATTAAGCTCAGCTGCAACATCAGATGGAAGTGGTCCTGATAGGCCCTTGAAAGATCTCGTTGAAGGCTCATAATCAGCTCGAGCTTGGCCCATGAATGGTTGGGAGTGGGGTGCTTGCTGATGCTGATCATAATAGGGTGGATAAGGCTGGTGCAATTGAGCTGTTCCCATCATAGAACCTGGAGCACCACCAGCTCCCATGGGAGGAGGGTTTAGGGGAGATGGATTTAACATGGGATTGTGAGACAAAGGCATCATAGGCATAGATGAGGAAGGAAAGGAAGGATTGAAGGCTGAACCAGGTGGCCGTGTGGATAGCCAGAGTTTGTATTTGTAGTAATTGTGACCCTCACCACCAAATAGGAAACTGTAAGCAGGGTTGTCCTGCTGCTTCTCACGGATCATAGCTTCAAATTCAGGGCCATTTTTGGCAGCATATTCCACTAATTTATCAATTCGTTTGTGTAGCTCAGGATCAGAAGGAGGCACAGCTAGGGGAGGGGCTGAATCAAATGGGTGCATGTAAGGGGAAGGTGGCATGAGATGAGGGGGTGGATGGGGTGCAAAAGGGGGTGGTGATTGTTGCTGTTGTTGAAGATGAAGAAGGGGATGGTGATGGGGAGGATATAGCTGCTGCTGCTGAGGCACATGGCGATGGTAGGGAGGAATTTGTTGAAGCGAGGGATGAGGAGGCAGGAAAGGTGGGGCATGTACTTGGTGAGGGAATTGTTGAGATTGTGGGTGGAAACCAAACTGCTGTTGTTGTTGCATACTGGCCTGTTGCTGCTGCTGCTGCTGCTGAGCAAAGGCCATTGCTGCTGCATATTCATGAGCTTGCCGATCCATCAATGAGTATGGCTAGCCAACAGTGTAGGGTGTGTATAGAATTCAGAAGCTATCAATAGCCAGGCAATCTTACTGACTCTTTCAATGAACTGCAGACCTGAAAGCACCAATGCAAACATAGATGTTGTAAAAATGAAAGTAAAATTTACACCAGAAAGTAAAACATACAGCAGGAGAACAGCATGAAGACAACAAAGACTCGATTACATTATAATAATAGCTCACCTACACAATAACAGTATAAAAATGATCACCACCAACCAAATTCATGGAACCACATTTCCAACATATCAAAGAACAGCACCCTACAAATTTCATCTTTCAGGTAAAAGATGCATATGGACAAGGGCATAAAATGGTACTTCTTATACCTTGTACAAGAAAAGGCCCTATTAAGGACATAAACAGGGGATGTTCATTCTAAAAAGGCAAGCAAAATTGAAAACAAAGGATAATTAGCACAAGCAAAAGAGAGCAAAGGAAGAGCATTCTAACAGCCATCAGGATTAAGCCGAAGCTACTGAGAGAATAATTAGCACTCTAAGTTGCTCAAAGGATTAATTAGATCACCTAAAACTTCTTTTTTTCCCCTCTCTTCTTTTTTTTTTCGCTCCAGCCACAGCAACCAACAATATTGATGCAGTGTTATTCGCAAACTTTATCTAATCATGGCAGGATACATCAAACAAGAGAAGGTCAAGAATTTATAAGCCCAAGAAAAAGGAACTTTTTAGCTCAATAACGAAACCTAGCAAAGATAGGCCTTGCACGTCAACACAAGTTCCTTTTCCATCAAAACCAGCACATTTGGTGATAAGAACTCACTCTCTAGCAGCAATACTATTTGATTTTTTTCTAAAAATAATAAAACCTATATCTTCCTTTTTTTGTGAAACCTTGATCAAGCTAATCTAACAAAAAGAAGAAAAAAAAATTGCTCACAAAACTGGCGGTGAAATTTACGTTCTAAATAGTAATATCAAGAACAAAACCAGCACCAAATATAAGAGAATTGATTAAATCGAAACAATCCTAAAAAGGAAAATAAAAGCAAAGCAAAGAAAAGAACCTTTTTATGCGATAAATCCCAATGCTTAGACAACTAAAAGAAGAAGGACCAGGGTATAACCCCACGCGACGAACCTAGGAATCACGCAAGCGGCTCATTTCCAGCTACTAGGATTTCGAGGACTGGGCTTAGGGCTTTGGCTTTAAGTTATATGGAGATCGAGAACAAGGAAAGCAGCGCAGAAGAGGGAACAGAGGAGAAGAGGAGACTCAGAAGGATTACCAGTGATCCGGTAAGGATGGCTGCGGTCCGATCGAGAGGGGGGGCGGCGGAGCTCCACCTGCCGCGGCGGCGGTGTGACGGGAGAGGGAGGAGAGATCGAGAGAGGGAGATGAGGGAGAGAAGGATGACGGGTATGCGATGAGCGAAAGGAAATCGACCCCGGGGCCCGACTCGGAGGAACTTGGTTAGGGTTAGGTTTGGCTTGCCCCAGCAACCCAGTTGAGAGTAGGGGTGGCAAAATATGACCCGACCCGTGTTCGACCCGCCATAAACAGGTTCGGGTTTGGCCTAAACAGGTTCGGGTCGTAAACAGGTTGACCCGATTAATCTGTTTATTAATTGGGTCGGATACAGGTTTTAAATATCTGACCCGTTTAACCCATATAACCTGTTTAATATATGGGCCTTATTGGGCCTGATTTTATCCTAAATAAAATAGATGGAGGCTAAGATCCAACGGCTGGGAGGGGAGGGGAGATGAGATCACCAGATGAAAACAGTGAGAAACCCCCTATAGCCCTCGGGTTCTTTCCCTCTTTCCCTCCTCCATCTCTCCCTCTCTTCCCCCGGCTGCCGAGCCGCCGAAGCCCGAAGGTCTTCCTCCGGCCGTCGCCCCTCCGTCGAAGACCGCAGCCGACCATTGCCTCCCTCTGTCGTCGCCCCTCCGTCGAAGACCGCAGCCGGCCATTGCCTCTCCGGTCGTCGCCCCTTTTCGTGGGATTTCACCTTGGTCCCCTCAGATTCGGCGAACAAGCGAGCAGAGGAGGTCGGTGAGGAGGGACTCGATGATGCCGAGGAGAAGCAGAAGATCCGGAGACGCCAGGCCTTCGATGATGCCGAAGAGGTCGATGAGGAGGGACTCGACGACGACTCAGGTCGGAGGAGGGGGCTAAGCCGCCAAAGGTCGGAGGATTTCATCGAGATCCGGGAGTCGTCGGAGGAGCGGAGGAGGGAGTGGTGGCCGCGGAGGGAGACGCGGGGGTCGACCGTCGACGGCCCAGGGCTTGCCGCGGTTGGGTCGTGGGACCTTCCGACTTCCGAGGCGGGGCTTCTGAGAGGTGGGCGGCGGCCGCTACCGGCGGACGGAGGGGCAGGCGAATGAAGTGGGAAAGGGTTTTGGGGCTGGGCCGCTGGAAGAGTGAGGATTGAGGAAGGAGGTCTTGGACTCTTGGAGGAGACGGGTGAGGGAAGAACGGAGAGGGGAGGGGAGGGTGTTTAAACGGGTCACGGGTCACGGCCTCACGGGTGTTTAAATGGGTCAAAATTCAAAAAAGAACTGTTTAAACAGACCTGTTTATTAAACAGGTTAAATGGGTCGGGTCAGGTTACCTGTTTAATAAACAGGTCGGGTTTGGGTTGTAATTTCTGACCTGTTTAATAAACAGGTCAGATTCAGGTTTATGATTTTTTGACCCGACCTGAATCTGACCCGACCCGTTTATGCCCAACCCGACCCGATTGCCACCCCTAGTCGAGAGGCTGCGGCACGAGATTTTTTTTATATAGAATTTTGAATTACTCTTGTTTAAAATATTTAATTATATATTTATTTCTGTAAAATTATAATTTATATATTTATTTCTAGATTCAATTCTTTTTGCATATTATCATGCTTTCACCCTCTATTAGATTTTTGAAATGTTATTAGATTTATAAAATGATATTTTTAGCCTTATGGAATTGGCATAAGAATTTAAATTAATATACTATTTAAAAGCTGATCAAACCCCTAACAAAAAGGATAGCTTAGAATGATGGTTCATTTTACTTATACTATCAAACTGAATTATTTATATTAGTGTATAATATTTGAATAGTCATTTTTTTCTTTTTGACTAAAGCAAGATATATACTTTATTTTATTCTTGGATATTTTCAAAACTACTATTTAAAATAACTAAAAGATGACAATTAGTTTTATTAGTTCTACATGTTTTTCTATAATATATGTTATCTATTCATGAATTTTTTTAAATTAGATGATTTATGATAATTTTATACATATTTACTATTAAAAGTAGTGCAGGATGTAAATCTATTTGATTCAATGAGTGATAATGAAAATAAAAACTTATTAACAATGTGCATAATCTTTTTTTGACAAAAAATAAAATACATATATATTATTTTTATTTTAAAATATATATTTTATCAAATATTAGAAAATTATAATTTTATAATAGAGGGTGAACCTTGGTGTGATGATAAGACTGCTCCATTATGACTTGGGCGTCTCAAGTTTGAAACACAAAAATAGTTTTTATACATATAGAGATATCTACGTGTATTCAATTGTCCTTGGACCCCCATAATGCCAAAAGCTATGTTCACTGGATTCTCTTTTTATAATATCATTAAATAAGTAAAATATATCAATTTAAATTATTTTAAAAATTCAAAAGAACAAAAAAAAAGTAAATCTGGTTTTTATTTTTTATTAAAAAAGAATAAACATATGATCATTTTTTTTAATTATTGTAGATGGATCTACATTCTGTAAATACTAGAATAAATATAAAATAATCATAAATCATCTTACTTTTAATAACCATAAAGTTTAATGTATTATACAAAAAAGTTTTAGAACTAGTACAAGCAATTATCATCTTTCAATTACTTCAAAAATACTAAAGTTTTGAATTATTAGTATGTGTTTTGTTAATATTTTTATCAAAAGGCAAAAGTGACTGCTTAAATGTTATAAGATAGCAGAAATAATTCAGTTCATTTATTCTACGTAAATTGAATCATTCTTTTAAGTTTTCTTAAGATATTGTCTTGGTGGTGAAGCGATTTGTATTCTGGCTGATGGTCAGGGGTTTCATTGAGCTGGTAAACAGTGTTTTGATTTAAAAGATGATAACTCAACAGTGAAGGTGGCGATAGAAGCGTATATATAAAAAATGAATTGAAGCTAGAGGTAAATATACAAATTACTATTTTATAATTTTTCAAAAAAAAATGGTAATAAAGGCCATACTCAAGGCTGTCTCTACTACAAAGAGACCCCCCTCGGAGGCTTATCATCTCAAGGTTCCAGATCATCGTTCTTAAGCCTTACAAAATTGATGGAAGTCTTACTTGCAGCATTGAGCACACTAAGCACATTGTTGGTAGCGATGGCAAGTTTGAGCATTTAGCTGAGGTCCTATACCAATAGAAAAGGTTGGGCTGGAGCTCGGCGCAGCCTGATCTCGGCCTACGTTATATTTGCAAATATTAGAAGCCTCCCTCAATTGCAATGGGGCGTGAGACCACACAAAGATTGTCACGAAACTAAGTTTTGCCACTAAAAGTACCTTAATAGATATGGTAACTTGTAGAATGTGGAGACAAATTAAATATATGGTGTTGGAAAAAAATATATAGAGACAGACAAAAAAACTAAAGCTAGGTACTTTGTTCGCTTCTTTACATTCGTTATTTTTTAGTACATACATTGACCTCGGTAGATGCCAGGCAGAAGGAGCTACAAGAAAGTAGAAACTTGGGGCAACGCCTGAACTCGAACAAAAGACAAACAATGAGGACAAAACCAAGAATAGTTATTTGGAGATTACAAAATTCTGTGATGTTTATCTCATGGAAAGAATTCTTGATGATGAAAGTGGGGTGGGTGCTTGGCTTGTTAACTTGTTATAGTGATTTCTTTTTTTGAGTATTCATGTCTTTTCTTTAATAAATCAGAATTTATCTATGTTGACATTGTACACTGAAGCTCTTCAAATTACACTATTTAATATATTTCTGGATACTATAATATTTCATCCTAGGTGCTAAACTTAAAACACTTGAGAAGTTGCCTCTTTGCATGTAGGCCTCCTTCCAGATGGGCTTGAGTCAAGCCACCCCAATTCCCAAGCTCAAAATAAATGGGAGATGTTTAGGCTCAGACCGTAAAATGATAAGGCTTGAAGTCAGTCTGGCCAGGCCTTGGCCTGAAGGGAAGATGGGTGAAGGGGTGCAAGAGAAATGGAGAGGGAATGGTGACAGAGAGGAGAAAGATTAGAATCAAGTAATTCTACTCCATGTTAATGTAGGATCTGGACTGGGCCTGAGTTGGTCATTGTTATCCCAAGCCTGGCCTTTATTCAACCCCGGCCTACATTTTAATTCTTGGCCAGACGTTCGAGGACTAAGCTTAGGGTTTTGGCTTTAAATTATATGGAGATCGGGAACAAGGAAAGGAGCGCAGAAGAGGGAACAGAGGAGAAGAGGAGACCGAGAAGGATTACCAATGATCCGGCGAGGCTGGCTGCGGTCTGATCGAGAGGGGGGAAGGCGGAGCTCCACCGGCTGCAACAGCGAGAGAAGAGGGAGGAGAGATCAAGAGAGGGAGATGAGGGAGAGAAGAATGACAGAAATGCGAAGAGCGAAAAGTTGTGGGGAGCGAGCCATGGCTGACCTTGCGGGGGTTCAACAGGGCCGGCACCGGGGAAGGCAGGTGGGCCAAGGGCCCTTGTCCCAGAAGGCGCAACGAAGAGTCATTCCTGGGCGGAGGTGGCGAAGGGAGCGCCGCGGCCGCAAGCGTGGACGTGTCACAGGACTTCCCTTCGCGAGCTGAAGACGTTGCAGAAGATGTTTTCCGAGGTAGTGGTTGTCCCAAAGGAAGAACTGGAGGGCATCCGTTCGGAATGGCGGAGCACCACGGTCATCGTGAGAAGCCTGGGGAGGTACGTCCCGGTGAATTGGCTGGCTAAGGAAATCAAGAGGGTGGGGCGCTTGGGATACAATGTGGAGTGCTTCTCTTTGATGGACGGGTTTGTTGCCGTCCGGTTTGCTAATGAGGATGATTGGGAGACCGCAATGTCGAATGGCCCATGGATGGTGGCCGCTCAGCTCCTAGCAATGGACCGGTGGCGCCATAATTTTGTTACAGGTGCGGGGGTTGTCGACAGGGTGGTCGTCTGACTTCGCTTGCCGAGGCTGCCGCCAGACTACTGGAAGAAGGAGACCATACTCCGAATAGCTGTGAGCGCCGGGAATCCACTGGCGTTGGATGGGTTTACAGAGCAGGGGAGGCGGTATGGCTTCGGCAGGGTGAAGATAGAGTTGGATGATTCAGCCCCACTCAAGCCGGGAACTCTTGTGCAAGGAAGCTCGGGGGGGTGGTGGAGACTTTCTGGCAAGGTTTCATCTACGAAAACCTGCCGGTTTCCTGCTCCAAGTGTGGTCGGATCGGGCACTCGGCGGAGAACTGTGCATTCGCTACGCCGATGCCCGGGGTGGCGGAGACGGGGGAGCTTCGGGGTAAAGGGAAGACAGCTGCAGGTTTGGATCCTCCGGATGATGGAGTCTGGATGAATGTGGAAGGCGATGCATCGGAGGTGATGTCGGCGTTCGGACCATAGCTGGTCACGAGCCATACTCGAAATCCTCGGGCAGCCAAGATGTTGACCCGGAGGAAGGAGACGACCGCGTCCGGGGGAAGGTCGCACTCAGTGCCTACATCGCTCCGATCCGGCGAGAAGTCCACCAAGAATAGGGCGGAAGATGCGGTCTCTCCGGTCGACCTTGAAGGGTGGCAGAAACCTTCCAAAGTTGCTCGGCGTCGGACACCGGAGAAGGATGTCTCCGAAGCCGGTGCGGGCACGAACAAGGCCGGACCGAGTCAACCCGCCCAGGGAGTTGAAGCAGGGGCTGAGTCATGCCACGAGTCGGATTCGGGCGAGATTAACATTTCTCTAAACCGAGCTGTGGGCCAGGATGGGAGCGGACTGGGCAATGGGTCTGGCGAACCAACTGACCACCTAGTTGGCTTGGGTCTGAGTCCCATGAAGCGGCAGAGAAGCCCCTGCAGACCCAGGGGTCAGACCGAGAAGGGCCCGACTCTTTCTCGACAACCGGTGAATGGGCAGTTGGGGGTATGCTTCCGCCGAAGGAGTAGGAGATCCCCCCCCCCCTCACAGCGGCGTGTAGCCGGCCGCCTCTGGCGGATCGAGAGACCAAAGGCACCGTGGAATCTTCACAACGTGGGGCAGTGGAGGCTCCAGGGAAGAAGCTGGCGAGGGCCTTTTCAGCAGCGGCGAGCCTCTCGGAGTTGGGGGTGGTGGCGCCGATCAGGACGACCGGCAAGGAGGTGAGATCGGACCGGCTCGGAGGGCTGGAGTTGTCCGATGGTCTCAGAATCAGAGGAGAGAAGGGTCTTCTTTCCGGCAATTCCCAAGCTTCCACTATGCAGCAACCGTGCCATAGTGATTCGTGCCCTGCGGCAAAGCTGGTTTTGGGGAAGAGTTTGGATAGGCAATCTAGCAGTGATGGGAGGGTTTGTGGCAACAGGATGAAGCTTGATGTTGGGCAGCAGGTGTGTCCTGTAGCTGAGGATTGGGTTTGTATTGGGTTTATCGCAGATTGAAGTTGACGAGGAGACGGCTGAGGAGGTGGAATCGAGAGGAGATGGGAGACATTTTTAGGAGGATTGAGGAGTCTGAGGAGGCCGTCACCAAGTTACAGGCCCAGAAGGTTCGGGGGGTTCTATCGGATGAGGAGATAGAGGAGCTCAGATCACTACTGGCACCACGATGCTCTTCTTAGACAACAAGAGATATTCTGGAGACAGAAATTGAGGGTACAGTGAATTGTGGAGGGGGATAGGAACACTAGATTTTTTTACCAGACGACGGTGATTAGGAGGCATCAGAATAGGATCAGAGTTATCAGAGATGAGGGTGGGCAGCTGTCGGAGGACCCGGATATGATTCAGAGGACTATGATGAGTTTCTTTAGGGCCAGGCGGACAGAGCAGACTACAGACGTGAGTACAGCAAATATACCGTTGCCTTTGGTCGGGGTGTCAGAGGAGGAGGTTGTAGCGTTGATCAGACCGATTTTGGAGATCAGAGAGGCGGTGTGGTCCCTTGGGGGGACAAGGCCCCAGGGCCGGACAGATTTCCACCTGTGTTCTTTCAGAGATATTGGATGATAGTTGGACATGACGTGACGACAGCCATTTAGCAGTTTTTCAGCACAGCAGTGATGGCGGCATATTGGCAGAGAACTTTCATCTCCTTGATACCAAAGCGGCAGGATGCCACGGAGCCGAGTCATTTGTGTCCGATTAGCCTTTGTATGAATCTGTACAAGGTTACGGCGAAGATTCTTGTCATGAGGTTGAAAGATGTTCTCGCAAGGCTTATTAGTCCGGAGCAGGAGGCTTTTTTGGAGGGGCGGAGTATAACCGACAATATTCTTATTGCCTAGGAGTTTATGTTTGATCTCGACAGGGCTCCGATGAGGAGAGGCTTGATGGAGATCAAGCTTGACATGGAGAGGGCCTATGACAGGATGAAATGGAACTTTGTGCAGGAGTCCTTGCAGGGATTTGGTTTCTCTGAGATGTGGATCAGGTGGGTCATGTGCTGTATCCGAGCTCATTCTTTTGCCATTTTGGTAAATGGTATGCCATCCCAGTTCTTTGAGTCGTCAGTGAGGCTGCGCCAAGGGTGCCCTCTCTCGCCGCTACTGTTCATTTTGTGTGTGGATGCTTTGTCTAGATCCCTTAGGCAGGCAGTGGCCAGTCAGGAGTTGGAGGCCTATTGACCGGTGGCGGGGCCACTTTGATCTTCCATCTGTTGTTCGCGGACGATTGTTTGCTTATAGCTAGGTCGTCTCATCAGGCGGCACAGGTTATAGGTCAGATTCTTCGGAATTACTGCATAATATCGGGACAGCGGATCAATCTGACCAAGTTAGCTATCAGGTTCAGTCCGAAGACTAGACTGACGCTGAGGCTCTCTATATTAGAGATTTTGGGGGTAGGAGAGTAGGAGGGTACGATGATATACCTGGGATCCCACTTTCTGGCCAGCGGCTGCAGAGTAGGGATTGCAATTCTCTTGAGCTCAGCATCAGGCGCAAATTAGAGGGTTGGCAGAGGCATACATTGTCGATGATGGGTAGGATCACTCTGGTTCGATCAGTTCTCTCTTCAGTTCCTATCTATCTATTGTCCAATGTCATCATCCCGGTGACGGTCTTGAGGTCTCTTGAACAGCTTTTCAGGAACTTTATCTGAGGAAGGAGAGGTGGCATCCATCTAATGCCTTAGGAGACTGTGTGCCAGCCGATTAGCTCCGGAGGCTTGGGGGTGGTGCAGTCTTTGGTGGCGAGGCGGAAAGTTTTAGCGGCGAGACATGTAGTTAGATTTGTGTTTGAGCCCGAGAGTATGTGGTCCTCGCTGATGAGGGCTAAGTATGGAGCTTTGGTCCCTGGGGTGCGAGCTGCATGTCATCATTCTCCAGTCTGGAGGGAGATATATGCCTGGGCTGTGGCGGTGTTGCTGGAGATCAGATGGGCCATTAGTGATGGTCGATCTAGCGATGTGTTGGAGGATAGCTGGGTGACCGAGTGGCCGATTTGTCACATGCCAACCATGGTGGACTCAGTGAGATTAGTAGGCTGCAGGGTCAGCGATTTACTGGATCCAGTGGGAGGTCGATGGAGGACGGAGCTGATTCGGAAGGCTTTTAGGGAGCAGCTGGCGGAGTTGGTCCTGGCCCTGTCAGTCCCTTCCGAGGGGGAGTCTGGTAGGCTGGTTTGGATGCTGACAGGTCGGACAATGGTTCGAGCTAGAGATCTTCACGCCTTGTTCTGTAGGGAGCTAGGCCGTCAGATTGTGGGTGGTTGGATATGGAGGATACGGATCCATCCCCGAGTGGCACTCTTCATATGGAAGGTGGCTTGGGGCTGCCTTCCGACCATGAGTTTGCTAGTCCGGCGGGGCATGCAGGTCCCCCAGTGGTGCGAGGCATGTCCAGATATCGAGGAGACCAGCGAGCATGTTCTTCTGCAGTGCCCTAGGGCCCGAGAGATATGGCGGAGGTCATCGGTCCCACTTTTCGAGTCGGTGGCTTCGGTGTAGGACTTGACTCTTGTGTTAAGAGAGTTCATGCAGAGTCCTAGATCTATGGAGGCTGGGATTCTTTTGGCATACATGTCCTACCATATTTGAGGGGAGGCGGTCGCCCCCATGGATGGTGGTGGATAGAGCTTCGCTACATGCAAGGGAGGTCTCTGCGGCTGCCGGTGTGTTTTCTTCTGAGATGGCTAGGAACATCTGGGGTACTCCTCATGCTGGTTCAGTGCCTCGATTTGTCCTTGTTTCTTGGGTACCCTACCCCCTAGCTATCTCAAGGTAAACTTCAGCGACAGTAGGTCAGCGGATGGGGTGACTGAAGGGGTCGGATTTGTGATCAGGGACCACCATAGGAGGATGCTTGCTGTAGGAGGGCGGCGCACGCCAGTGCTTACAGTAGTTGGGGCAGAGCTGCAGGCAGCCTGGGAGGGTCTATCATATGACAGGCAGGTACTTGGTGTCGAACGGGTGTACCTCGAGGGAGACTCATCTGTGGTGATTGACTGGATCCGGAGGGCGGACAGGTATGGGGATGGTCATCCCCTTATTCGTGAGTCTCGTAGGATGGCTCAGATGTTAGGTGATTTTTAGGCAGTACATGTGTTAGAGGCGAACAGGGTAGCAGACTGAGTCGCCTCCTTTGTAGCCCAGCACTCCGGAGATTTTTTGTGGACGTCTGCTTTAGATGTCCCTCCTCCTTTGTTTTTACTCCTTTCTCGTGATTTGGCAGGTTGTACTCACATGAGATTTATATGACATGAGTAGCATTTTCACCAAAAAAAAAAAGAAATTGACCTCAGGGCCCGACTCGGAGGAACTTGGTTAGGGTTAGGTTTGGCTTGCCTCAGGAACCCAGTTGAGAGGCTGCGACACGAGATTTTTTATATAGATTTTTGAATTACTCTTGTTTAAAATATTTAATTATATATTTATTTCTATAAAATTATAATTATATATTTATTTCTTCCTCAGCATGGGCCGGGGCTGAGGGCCCCACCTCGGCCGGAGCAGATAGACTAGGATCCGATTGAGCCAAGGTGCGGACCTCGGGAGATAGATGGCATGGGGACATGATGGCTCCCTCTGGAGGGGACGATTTGGTCGATTGAACAACTTTGACCTCGAGGTCTAATTCTACAACCTCCCCCTGAGGTATGAGCACCTCGGGAGAAACTTCGAGAATCAAGTTCTTGGAGTCGACCTCGATGGTGGTCTCGATAGTGCAGACCGAGGAAGATTCTCTCCTTGACTTTTTCCTCTAAAAGGCCTCACCCTCGGCAGTCGCGGCCAATCTTTTCTTCATCTTTCTCCTCTTGCGAATCGGTGCAAGATCAGTTTTCATGGTGGTAAGAGCTGCAAAACCAAGGACAAAGTCAGTCCACAATGTTGGGGTGAGAAGATGGAGAAAACCCAGAAAAAACTTAGGGTTGAGTTCGAAACTAGCTGGGTTGGAACAAGGCTATAGGCCCTCATCAGACAAACAAAAAAAGCGTGGATACATAATCTCCACCTAGCCCTCAAAGTCTCCACGTACATGCCAAGCCAAGAAAGGGAGGGACTGGTCACCGAAACATTGGGACCAGCGATCTCAAGAGTAAACTCATGGGGAATGAAATGTTGGGCCCAAATGAGGCCTAATTCCTCCTGAATAAGGTTAGATGCCTCATGATTTGGGCTCGATTGTACCTTGGATTCAGCCTCGCTCGAAGGCAATGACTGTCGAGCTCGAGAAGAGTGGTCCGACGATCAACTCCCTCCTGAGGCGTTAGCCTCACTACCGTTCATGGTGATGGAAGAAGACAAAAGAAAGTGACCGAGCTACAAAAGAACATATACCCACCATAAATGGAGGAGCACAGGGGATGCCGGAGCCAAAGACGAAGGACTTTGCTAGAGCACCACCTGGGAGCATGGACGCTTGAGCACTCGAAGGCAGGAGCAAATAAAATGAGAAGCATAAACTGAGGAGAGGGGCCACCCTAATATGGAGGTGCGATTGGTCCTAATCAAGGTGCCGGTTTGACTATCGGAGCATATCAAGTTATGTGTCAGCTCCAGATACAACACGACGATTCACCAGGATCGCTATAGTAAGTGCACCTCAAGAAAAACCCTACAATGATGACACTTTGGGACAACCCGGATACGACAACGCTTCGACAAGACTAATCGATGCATCTAATGCCCCTATTAAGAGCATTGCCCTGTGGACGACATGACTTCCATCACCCAAACTGAGATGCAGCTAGGCCTTAGAAGTGAGAAGCAAGTGTTGGAAAAAATATTGGACACCTCGACCTCGGGCTAGACCTACCCCTTGACCTTAAACATAAACCGACGAGAACAATCTCGACCCCAGTTGAACTGTTGACCAACTGAAACGAGGGACCTCGGCTGATCTGAAGAGCCAATCGACTGAGGAGCCATCAACCGAAGAGAATAGTCACCACGTGTTGATAAAGATTGACAGTCCCAGCAACCAACAGCTCTCGCAATCCGCAGTCGTGGCAGCAGCACCATAACCTGCGCCCCTACGCAGACTGGCATCCACGTCTCAGCCGCACTACCGGCCGTTAACTGGCCATTATTACACGTTGAGTTAGGCCAAGTCACGACTAAATAGGCTCCCCTATATAAAAGGACAATCCGAAGGATCTGAAGTACGTATGCAATATTATTCATAGAGCCTACACCCTTGACCCTGCTGAAATTCTCTTCCTTCCATATTGTTGTCTCTTTAGTTTAACTCAGGCATCAGAGGGTCCTTCGCCAAAAACTCTCAAGCAAGAAATTTTTTTGCAGGCCACATTCGAAGGAAATCTACCCTCCGCACCTCGGCCAGCCTACTCAGCTCGTCTTCAGCCGATCTTAGGATCGTCTGAGTTACACCCAACCTTAGCTCGAATTTGGCGGCAACATATGAAATTCTCCAAATGCTATGTACAAAGTGGTAATCAATGTTCATATGCTTCATTGCACTCAAAAAAAAATATTTATATGCTTTATACAAGTATGAAAAACAGGATTGGTTGCCAAGTATATGGTGCTGTTATTGTCATAAAAAAAACAGCATCAGTTTAGTAAAAACGATATCCAACCCTCGAAGAAGAAAAGAAGAAAATCTGACCAGCGAGGAGAAGGGTGTGGTGGGATCAACTCATGATGCTACATGTTGGCATATGGTTTGACTTGCTGGTACATGTCACATGCGTGAGGTAAGCCGGGGGCGGGCGTGGGAATGTCCATGTCACATCCGTGAGGTAAGCCCGGGGGGGGGGGGGGGGGGGGTCGGAGAATAAGCGAGCCATGCTGCTGCACCCGGTGCCCATACACGTCATTTGACGACGTCATGCTGCTGCAAACGTTGGCGCCCGGGCGGTCGCCTGCCAAATAAGCGAGCCATGCTGCATAAGCGAGCCATGCTGCTGCACCCGGTGCCCATACACGTCATTTGACGACGTCATGCTGCTGCAAACGTTGGCGCCCGGCCTGTCGCCTGCCAAATAAGCGAGCCATGCTGCTGCACCCGGTGCCCATACACGTCATTTGACGACGTCATGCTGCTGCAAACGTTGGCGCCCGGCCTGTCGCCTGCCAATCGTCTGCTAACATTCCATGCGGACGATACACGTGGATGCACCGCGGTCGGCGCCTATAAAGAGAGCCGAACCCCAGCTAGCTCGTCCACCCAATTACCTTAGCATCTGTATGACGTCCGTCGTCGAAGAAGGAGGCGCCGGCGCCGGCGAGGTGTCTCAGATCACTCCTTTCGACGGTGTCGAAGGAGGCGGCGGCGGTGAAGGGAGCACGAACGTTTCTGCCGCCGGCTTCCTTCCCAAGATGCTGTTCTTCGAAGGCTCCTTTGTGGTCGCGTTAGGTTTGGGAACCCTAGTTAAGCCACCCAAGGGCATCTGGTCTCGCAGTCTCCTCCCTCTGGCATACTACCCTGCTGTCCTCGTGCTCATTCTCTTCGCCGTGTGGCTGCTGAAGCTAAGCTCCGTGGTAGTCGAGGACCCGAATCGCCGTACTCGGGCCAAGGGGGTGATGTGGGCGACCTTGGCGCCTCTGCTGCTGGTTATTGCTCTCTATGTGCTTGGCAATCCAAACGCGAGCCCATGATCCGTTCGGTCATGATAAGTGAGTACTACTAGCTGTTGTTGCTGCTAATGATGCGTGACTATCCAACAAAATCGTCGTCGTCGGTTTCTACGGTTATTCAATATACTTGGTATATATAAAACTTTATCTTTGTATTTGGCAAGAAGAAGTGAGTGATTCTAGCGAAATTCTGATGTTTGAATCCATTGTGTGATTCTTCCTGTAAGGTCTCCGGTAGGAGAACTTTTTGTTGCGTTGTTTAGTGGACTTGTTGTGGTGATCGATGTTTCAGATCCTTGGTGCTTCGATCTTGTTGTGTTTTAACATTTGACAGTCCGGTTACATTTGTTTAACACGCCTTTTCTCGTCTTTGGTTTTATTTACAGCCTGAAATTATATTTGAACGCAACAATATATAGGAAGTAAAACTCCTTTTTCTCTCTTTCTTTCTTTTTTTCAGTAATCTGTGCATATGTACGGTGAAGAGTCCATCAAGCAGGTATCACGCTAAGTAATAGCTTTGCAACTGCCTGGATTTGCCGGCAAAAGTTGGCAGTAGTCTATGGTTTTCTTAATTTCTTGGTTTAAAAAAGACTAGTGTTTGGCTGCGCTTCTTTCTTGATCCAAAAAAGAGTGTTTGTCTTCCGTTCTTTCTTGGTCTGAAAAAGAGTTTGTCTTCAGAAGTAATCGAGAATCCGTGTTGGCGGATCACCCTTTTCAAGTTAAATGGGAATAATTTTCTTCCATAATCACATTCCGTAGCGCCTTTGTTGAGGGGAAACTCTCAGTCGGCTTTGTGAATAGTAAGATAACAAGAATCCTCTCCCAAGAATCATGGTTGGAAGTCAAGTAATCTTTTAGTTATGTCTCGGCTATTGGAAGTCAAGCAATCATTTAGTTATGTCTCGGCTCTTTAGTTCCATGGAATCTCATGTTGAAGATGATCTTGTTTTAAGAACTGCACAAGAAGTATGCAAAATATAAACTGAGATTTATTATGAGAAAAATAATATTGCTCTTATTTATCAGTTGAAACAAGAACTTGCTTGCTTTCCTAAAGACGATAAGCCCTTCAACAAATACCTTGGGATGCTCCATAGAATGCATCAAGAATTAAGTCACCACATTCCAATTTTCACCGAACCCAGCACAAAAAGATTTGAGCAAGATCGAGTTTTCAAAGTTCTTGTAGGATTTGATTCCGATTATGAGGGCATCCTGAGTCAAATTTTTGTAAATGCCGAATTAACTTCTCTAAATGATATTTGTGCTCTTCCCCAATAAAGGGAAAAAGAAGGGCTCCAATAGCCATTCATGAGCGATTGGATGTTGACACATGCGCAATAGATCATATAATAGGAAAAGTCGCTAATCTGTCTTCCATGGAACCTGTTGTTGGTGAGCATTCAATCACTCTTGCTGATGGTTCATCTGCTTCAGTCCATAGAATTGGTCATGTTGATATATCTCCTTCCATGAGTCTACCATCTTTTCTTTTTGTACCTTCCTATAAGTAAGTGTATTTGTACCATCTGCTCTACACTACTATGGGCTTGACTACCTTCAGGTCAGGTTTTGGGCCTAGCCATAACTTTAGAGGGTTGGGGTTCAGGTTTGCACTAAGATTGTAAAGCGTAACAAGGAATTTGGGTGAGCCCAAGCCCGTTCCAAAGCCCAACTCGGAGCCCAACTGGGCCTTGCCCACCTCCAAATCTATTAACCTCACCCTCCTCCCCTACTTTCTCTCCATCTCTCTCTTTATCTCTAGATTTTTCTCTTTTCTTTCTCTCGATATCTCTCCTCTTAGCTTCCCCCTTCTCTCTCTCCTCTAATCTCTCCTCACCCTTCTCTCTCTCTCTCTCCTCTACTCTTTTTCATCTTTGAGAGCAAGGAGGAGAGTGGAAAGCGCAAGAGCGACAGCAATGGTGATGCTTTTTAGAACACGTCCTTAATTTGATTCGGCTTGGTTGGGCGTGGTATATCTGGATTTCAGCCCAAGCTCTTATTTGGCTCGGGTCAGACTTTGGAGCTTGGAAAAAAATTTCACATCTAAACTCAAAAATTTTACAAAATTTAATTAGACACCATAATTTATTTTTTCGTTGTAATATACTAATATGGCCTGGCTATCTATCTCCCTCGAGAATCATTATCATGTGATTGTTATATGATAATATAGATTATAAAAATTTTCATTGCATTATATGTCCACAGGACCTTAATAAAAATCCATTTCAATACATTTTATTATTTGTTTTATAAGTATTGCTTGCAATTTTGCTTTCCCTTGATCTTTTCCTCAATATATGCCAATTTTATAGTGAAGAAATTTTAATCACTAATGCTGGTCTATGTGGAGACTGTAGCTAATTTTTTAGTTTTTTCGTTTGAAGTGTTGATTGTTTAATCATCATATATATATAGAAGGGCCTTAGCTCGTTGAGTTGGTAAAAAAAAAAAAAATCGCCCTCCTTCCCTAGTCCCAATTATCTTGATTATATTTTACACAACTAATTGGTTAGCAACCTACTTCTATTAGATTTGATTCGACCAGGCCCAACCTGGCTTAGCTCACCTCCCTTAACCACACAATCTTGGAGCTCAATCTGGGAATTGAAATGAGTTGGGCCTTCCCAAAGATACAAAACCCGGCAGCATGACGCAAAAAATGTAAGCTTCAACCTGCCGACTAAGTCATCTTGCATTCACCACAAAATGAGTAGGCATAATCTGGACCACCTGAATTGAGTGAGATGAGATACTTCGGCATTTGCATTACCATTATGTGCCCCTACCTCACTTCAGATTCTGCTTTGGTAGAATAATTTGTCATGGATTTCCAATTCATCTAGATTGATGACTTTCTTATTATATCTTCTCCACACATGTACATAGCATATGGGAGGAGCAAACCTGTCTAATTTACTATTAAATATTTAAATTATTTTTTTAATATACCTGATGATCTTGAATTTATTATATTTATCAAAATTTTATCTCAGTTCCTAAATTATTGCTTGACTTCTCGAAAATGCCGGCCTCCCTATTTTTCCCGACTTTTCTTCTCCGGTGAAGCAGATCGAGATCGTGGTACATATCTCGATACAAAACTGACCAATATGGCTGACATTTCATGTTTCAAAAACTATATTTTCGCCTCTATTTCTTCGAAGCAGAATACACATTGAACTACATAATTTATAATGACTGTAAGATAGGTCCCACGTATCCAATCCTAATCTAATTTTATCTCATGCAATCCAACCTAATTTGATTGCATCTGATTAGATCAAAGTCAGCAGCTCGACCCATCTCACCACACCGAATCACATAGTTAGCCCAATCTAGATCGGCAAATGGATTGGGTTGGGCTCGTACGGTGGCCCATTTTGCGGTTCTATAAACGGACCCACTCACCACAAACGAAGGCCGCTCTTGGAAGGGATACTTGGGCGAAGGTATGTCGGTTACCATTCCGTGATGAAACCCTACCTCTCTCAATCGCCTTCGATTCACCATGCTGTGACCCCTGAAACTAAATAATCCTAGGGCTTCTTCTTTCCTCCGCCGCTGAGGGAGTCTCGAGTCTCCTATTATAATCTGTTCCCGTTCGCGATGCTGGGACGGAAGCTGTACAAGACGAAGCTGTGCATACTCTACCAGCGCGGCCGCTGCGCTCGCCAGAGCTGCAACTTCGCCCACGGCGACGCCGAGCTCCGCCGCTTCGCCGGTTCTTTCCCTGGTAATCGTTCAAAACTCCAAAGAATTACTATTAGAATTCGTTCTTTTTCTCTCTTTTTACCTTTTTATTTTGATTCGAGCTGAAATGCCCGATTTTGTTTTTGGATCTGCCCTTTTCTTGTGGTATCGTGAAGATTGTTCAAATTTGTAGGGTTTCTATGGAAATTAATAAGCGAGAGGCACAGTGGAAAAAGGTTTTGGATTTAACATGTCTGCTGCACTGAGAGGAAGCTTTCTTTTTGGGGTTCAAGAGCTTGGGAAATTTTTCCTGGATTATTGATTAAATTGTAGGTAAAAAGAGCATAAATATTAATCAATTTAACCAGAATTCATGGATCGCATCATTCGTGATGATGAACCAAATGATTGTATGAAATTTATGCGATGGTTTTCTTTATGTAAATATAAAGGACCCTGTAGATATATTCTATGATTATATTGTCGTGATGTTCTATATTGCACCCATCTAATTAAATATCGTTAGGAAATTGGCACATGATCGATGAGGTTGAGGGTCTGTTGCCCTTTGAGCTCCTCCTTTGATCATATTTTAGAGGGAGGGTCACAAGGCAAACCTATAACGAGAATTAATTCTACTAGTATTTGACACATGTGATGCATATGTTTATCCAAGAAAAATGGACATTGATGGATAGTTCGTATACCAAGTGCTTGGAGGAAATTTGATAAATATACTCCTGATCAATGTAACTGTGATTTTCTCTCTTTGTCTTAGTGGTTATACGCAGGGTGTATTTATTAGAGAAATGGGTGTACCTATAAGAGGAAAGGAGGCACTCATCTGCTCATAGAGGGTTTTGTGGATTGGGGGTGGAGAAGTGCGGGTCCATCCCTGGAAGTATATCTCCCAAGACTCCAAACTACCTACATCCAAATCTCATCCCTCCTTCTGACATGTCCTCTATTGTAATAACTTGATGGTGAAACAGATTAAAAAAAAGATAAATAATTATATTATATAGTATTATGATATGAAATTCCTTCTCAACTTTATTCATTTATTTATTTTGCTAGGTTTTGTTTGGTCTCGAAATTCAACAATACCTCTTCTTCATAAGTGGAACATCACTTTTTCTCCTTATGTATTTTTCTAAAAAGCCTTTTGACTCTTTTATATTTTCCAAGTTCTCTTAGCCGAAGAGAAATCAAGATTTTAATAATGGTAACCCTCAAAAACCATTTTTGGGAATAAAATAATACTTGCCATTGTAACATTTTTAGCCTTTATAATATGAAGAATTGGAAGGTAATAAAATAATTTTCTCAAGTCAACGTCCATATAATAAAATATTTTTTTATATATGCATCGAAGTTTCTTAAACTAGTATAGAGATTTAGTTTTTCGACTATTATTTTAATATGATCGGTATAAAAGCATTGTTCTCATTATAAGATGGTCATTATAATGGAATGGTGGGCAAATGGTACCATGATTTGGATCAGTGTTTTAAAAGGCAGCTGCGGTATACAGGCAGTCAAGGGACTGAATAATGCATGTGGTATGCAGGTTGCATATGTAGCTGCTATTTTTTTAACTATTTAAAATAAATAAATACATTAAATACAATAAAAACAACAATAATGTTAGTAATATTTTTTCAAACCCATGGCAACATTAATAATAGCAACGACTAACAATAACTGCTTACTACTTAGTATTTAATATCTACTAGCAATAGTTATAATATAATTAACATGCTACATTCTTAATGGCCATATCATGCCTACCTGAAACCTCCATCAAACCTAACTATTGATTTGAACCTGATTCATCCTTGCGGGGCTACATCAAGAGTGGGCTGCATGTTTGGCTAGAATCTAAGCGGGCGAATACATGACTGTACAACTCTCGGTGGACGGCTTTATTGATCTATTTGTAGTATGACTACATATTGTAAGAACCACATATAAGCAATGCGGTGTGGTAAAGGGACTGCGTCTGCCTATGCAGCTGCATGCACCACAGTTTACAACACTGATTTATTTCATTTGTTTTATCTATGCAAAATCATGGGAGTGCGTGAAACAATGATAATGACCATTATGATGTTATTTTATTAATAGCCTTTTTAGTAGATTGCTGTGCATATCCAAAATATTGTACTTCTTTTTTTATGTTAAAATATCAAATGCGCATTTTCAGAAACAATGTGAATTTCTTAACTATAGTATTTAAAATTGTTTTCGCGTAGACAATAACTGCTTATGCAGTATATCGGATACTATTGAATCTACTTTGATGTATTTAGTCTTCATAATGTTATAAAAGTGTGTAAACATGAACAGGATTTAAAAATAATTACTAATTGAGATATACAGGTTTTAATAGTGAACATTGTTACCGATACACGCTTGGACGTACATTGCATGTGTTCATTTGCTAGTACACAATTCAATCCATAATTCTCTCTTCCATGCCATTAAATTTAAGTTTGTTCTCCAGATCTCCTTGTACAACCTCTTAATGCAATTCATGCCCTAGGGTCTCTGTGATTTTTCTAAAACTATAAAGTCTTGGTCTGTAATTAGCTTCTATCATCTCCATTTTCTAGAGCCATAGGGATACAATATGGGGCTTGTCTCACAAATCAACAGGATAGTGTGATTTGCCCTCATCTAGGATCAGGAACAGATTAAATTTGGACACACAAGACTTATCTTTTAGTTGTTTGAAGTGAATCTGCAAAGAAGGTTTCAAATGTCAATCATATCATACCATATCTACCCTGTATTTCGAGCCATGTTTACATGTATCGACACTGGGGTATCATTTGTTTGGGCATACTTTGAATTTAAATGGTTGGCATACCAGTAAGTGAGCAAAATGGGGGCGATATGCTGTTTGTAAATAAAATACCATCCTCTAAGTACAATTTTCAACTTTTCTTGCTAGGAAATCTTTAGCAAGGTTAAAATCCTTGCTGAGATGCCAAGGCTTCTTCCACAGTGTTCAAGGCTTCTTATCTATATCTAAGACCTTTCTCCCCCTGGCTTTTATATGGACTGCACATACTGGTAATTGTTTGGCAAGACCATTCAACTTGGTAAGTCTCTATGGGCCTATTTTTTTCTCTCTTTTGTGACACCATCATACTACCAGAAGTTTAATCTGAGTTGATTTTGGGTTATCATGCAAATATATCTCTTTTCTTGGGTTTTCAAAGATAAGGCTTTTCTAATTAACTTCTTGCTGATTATACATGAGCAAGAATAAATTCAAGAATATTCACTATATTTTGTTACTAAAACAATATATGCTTGATTCTGGGGAAGTTCAATAACAACCCACTAACGCGTTCACTCATTTCCTGCCTTCATACCTCCTGGGATTTCCTGTGACAGTGTGGGCTGACTGCATTTATATACCAATTGAGGAAATTGGAAACACCTATAGTTTGCAATATTACCAATTGTCTAATTACTTTATTGGTTATTATATTTGGCACCTTCTATGAGTGTGATTGCTTCAGAAAAAATGTTGCATCTATACATTTTAATTTTACCCTTTTATTATCAATTAAATTCTTGTCATGCACACGTGAAAACACTATCTATGTTGGTTTATCTTGTACACTTTACTGACTTTGTAGTTGTCCTTGTGGCTGGCACCAATGAGGTTTAAGATGATGATGCATTTTCTGTTTTAAAGTAAAACATGCAACTTGGTGGCTTGTTCTACATTCTGGAAAATAATTTGCTTGCATTCTTTTACCTTCAGAAAATGAATTTGAATGGCAAAAAGTGATGGTCAAGGGAACTGAATTAAAGAATTAATCAATATGGACTAGATGATCAGGAAAAAAAGGGGTGTATAATCACTTTAGGAGCAGACCTTCAAAACAATAGAATGGATACGAACCATTTCTTAACCCATATTTAGTTGAATTTCAAAAAATGATCTGTACTGGCAAGTTTTAATTGACAATTTATAAAATTGTTTAATATTATTGCCATATCGTTTCATGGGCGTACTTATTCTGTCTTTTTTGTTTGGTTTCCTCTGAACTGCGCTTGCATTATGTAACTAAACTCACTCTGCTTTGGAAAAATAATGGACCTGAGTACCATTGACTGCAGATGAAAACTATGCCTTTGTTTTTTTCTGATCGAAAATCTGCCCACGTGAAGCTTATTGCAGAACAAATGTGGCATAGTTACTGGTTTCCTTTTGATTTTGTTATCGATCAAATTATCAACCTTTCCAACAGCTTTACTAGTCTCTGCAATTCGACGATGATGCATGCTGGTTTTTGGTAGTCTCGCCAGTTGGTGGTGTGATATATATGTTGCTTAATTCTGCTAGTGATTCCGTATTCCACGGAGGTGATATGAAGGATTTGTTCAATATTAAGTTTGCTACATGCTTATTGGAATATGCCCTTTGTATTATGATCTCTATGTTATTAGCAGATTCAGCAAATACTCGAATTGAGTCATGCAGTTGTTTTAGTTGTTGTTCAGTTGGTATCAGTTCCATCCTGGGGATCCTTGTAAATTAGCATTCTAAGATTTATTGCACAGGAGATATTTTTCGAGCTTATACTTGGAGGATATTTTCACAGCTCAGAATGAGTATATTGGATGGAAGGTTCTTGCTCAATATAACTAATGATACCAAAGTTTCTACTACTCTCCTTTTTCTATCACTCCAGAAGGCAGCTATGACATCTTCTCTATCATTTGTTTTTTCAATGTTCAAAGGGCTCTCTCAGTGACCTAAGATCGTACCTCACTATTTCCGTATCTGTTAGTTTTATGGCTCACTTGTTTATGTGGCCTTTTGGAATTGTTGAGGAGGCAGTACTACTTATCATAATTGAATTTCCCATATTTCTCATGGTGATGGTAAGCTTGATAAAATTAATGGGTTCTTCAGTCTCCACGCACCTTCCCTTCATATATTCAAAGTGGAAAAGACTTTCTTCCCCTGCTTGAAACTCTACTGTTTTCCTCACTTTCAGGTAGACGGGAATATAGAAATGGAAACTTGAGAGGTAATCTTGACAGAAGGCATTCTCCTTATCGGAGATATTCCCCTGTAAGAGATGCAAGAGGTCATCATTCTTATCATGGTCATAAATCAATTTCTCATGATAGGGGTAAGCAGTCTCCTGAACCTAGTGTTTTCCCTTATTGGTTTTTTCTAATGTCTTACTAGATTGAGCTTCCATTTATTGTGGCGCCTGTAATTTGTGTTACTATATCTGATAAAGCCTTTCTTTTTGTATATATTGTGGTTATCATGCCTTTTCCTTGTACAGCCTTGTTAT